>NC_089325.1:2949346-3156308 GCF_036669915.1 Pocillopora verrucosa
AATTTTGCCGCTTGAATTGAAAGTAAAGTTCATTTGAATTGCTTTCGTATGTATTTCTGACGGTTTTAAATCTACCTGCTTGATTTATATCGGTTACGCTTCATGTTGACAAGTCCCTCAAAATGGCGGCCAAACTTGGAGATTGCCGAAAATTAGGTAGGTTCACGGAGTTATAAAGTTCTCGTATAGGTCGGGCCGCAAAGTTTTTTTCTGTAGTTACCTTTTCTATGGCACCTACTTCCTAGCTATGTTAGTTGGATCAGTTAAGAACACCTCACTTTTTCAAAAATTTACCTTGAATTTGATCGGTTTTGGCGTGTGTGATTTAGGCGAACCGATAAGGTGTTGTTCAAGTCTTCCTGTTTCCTTGATTGACACGTGATGGTTACGAAAGTCGCCTCGATGGATAAGTTAGAGTTAATATACATGGCTGTGGTATTTGTTTTTTGCTGAGTTCCGTAGTTTTTTGTAAATTGTCCTCCAAAGTTGTATGAAATTAAAGTCTTGAAAAGTGTCACGACAAGCCTTCGCTCGAGTGAAATTTAATTTCCGTAAAACTCTGAAAAATAAAGAGATCCGATCAAACTGATTGTGGTTTTAGTATAGGTACATGAATGTCTTACAACACACGAGAAACGAGCGAAATCCGTGTCTCAAGCAAAATCGACCGGACCGCTCTTACAGAGACACTCCCTTAAGTGTTACTAACGCTGTTTTGAAAACACTGTGCTTTTCAAATTACCAGTGTCTGGTTAGGTTTAAACGAAATGCGAATTTGCAGTTAGAGTTTGGGTTGGCAGTTAGAGTACACGGGCCTTAAAGCGAGCACTCAGTAGTTTCAGAGTCGGAGTTCTACCGTATCACGAGTCAGGTTCGCACCTTGGTCGGGTTAGGCGTTAAGATAACGGCGTAATTCGTGATTTCATTCGTCTATACACACGAACTTTCATGTTTTTGGATATTACCGGTATATATTATAACCAACCATAATAAAACTACTAACACATCGACAAGATGTCTACCTTTGCGTTCGTACAGTAGTCTCACATTGCCAGTAACGCAATTGTAAGAATGATCAACTGGCTATCTCTGGGTCTATATAATGGGAAATTGCCATAGAGCAAGTAGCGCAATGACTTAACGGCTACCTTTGCGTTAGTATTAAAGGGGAATCTTATCTAACCAGTAAAGTAATGACTTCACGGGGGTGTCACGATAGCTAAGACCTAAGACCTAAGACCTAAGACCCCTCAAAAAATTAAGACCCCTCGATCACTAAGACCTCTCGAAAACTAAGACCCCTCGAAAGACTGGTGCAGGATTCAGGTTTTCGCACTTGAAAAAAAAATACAAAACTAAGACCCCTATTTTAATTCATGGCTCATTACAGCGCAACACTTGACTACAGTTCGAGTCACGACTTTTGAGAAACGTGACACATCGAGAGCATTCTTTGCTGCGCTGACGTAAGAAACTATGAATTACGCGCTCCTAATTCAGGCCACGTCCACTCTAATGTGTGGTGAATTTTATTCATTAAGAAAAGAGAAACAGAAAGCTCACTTTTTCATTCTGAATTAAATATAGTGTAAATTCAGCAGTGAAAAGTTTACTTATCTATATTCTACGTTTAATTTTGCAGCTCAATAGCCTGAATGTATACACCTCAAGTAAAATTCACAATCTCTCCGGGTTGAATAGATCACCTTGGCTTCTTCTTTCTTTTAAAATATTCCGAACCCAAAAGTTTTTCGAGGGGTCTTAGTTTTCGAGGGGTCTTAGGTCTCACAGCATGAAATCGCAAATTTACGCATCTTTAACTCTTGCATAAAGAAACGTAAATATAAAGCCTCTTCTTTAGGGACAAGTTCCACGTTCCGTAAAGATGCGTAATTGCAAAGAAAGCGTAAAGACTGCGTAAAGGATATTAAATGTTCGTAAAGGATAAGGTAAAGTTTCCGCACAGCCCCATACTATTGTAAAACAAATCTGTTTTCCCAACGGAAATGTATTGTTTTTGTCATTGTTTTCTATGTTCAAGAACTGAATGCATAATGTAGGATGGGGCTGTGCGGAAATTTTACCCTCATCCATCTTCAGTAGAATTACCGAGGTATTTTGACCAGTTTCGCTTTTAACACTTTACGCGTCTTTAATATTCTTTACGCATCTTTACTCACTGTTCTTTACGAACCTTTAAGATTCTTTAACATTCTTTACGCACAATCAATCTTTACGCGCCGTTAATTCTCTTTACGAATCTTGATTATCAATATTTTGCCTTCACTACACAACCGAACACACTCAAAGGTTGAGGCATGGGCGCGTTGGTCAGCTAGGCCCAAGATATATTTTAATTGTGACAATGAGTTTACAACAAAGTGGATAAGAGATACATCAAGTAACGTCCTACAGGCGCCAAAGCCGGACACGTAAACCCCAAAAACCTCTTGTTAGGAAAATAGGGACCGTGTACCCCCGACCAACTGCAGTGGCGCCACCTTTGGGGTTTTAAGGTTGATCTATAAACAATGAAGAGAATGAAGAAAACAAATCATATCAGGCTAATTACACAATAAAAATAAACCTTATGGGAAAGTGCTAGTGGCAAGGCTGACCGTAGAATGCCACAAGTTTCTCAACGGTCTCTTCTTACAAACATACTACCCATGAGCCTTCGCGTACTACACTCGCACCCAGTTCTCTGTTCCGTGTCGGCAAAATATTAATTTGTGTCAATACCGATTATCACAAATTACATGGTTCTAGCATTGTTTTAGTCCTCCGGACGTTTGATGAAGAGTCCCTGGGGACGAAAATACATAGAAACGAGGCTGCCGCAGATCGGCAGGAGAGTATAAGAGGTAATTGCCCCCGCAGGGTTTTTGGCCCCAGAGGGCCAAAAACCCGAGGAGGCACCTTAGGACTCCCCGCGTAATATAGAGGAAGACTGGAGAAGAGAAAATGTAGGTATTTTCGGTAGATCGTAACCAGAAAAAATCTCGATTTGATCGCTTGCACGGCCGCAAGGTATCAACGTTTTTCCCGCAAATGGTCATGGGCGGCCAGCAAAAACGCGCGCGAGTACTATTGGGATCGGCGTCTTTGATACAAGCTTTGTCCTTGTCGAGATTTCGAGTTAAGCGTCCCTGAAAAGCGTCGAGAAGCGTTTCCAAGTCCAACGGTAAGTGTGTATAGCATCTTTCTAACAATCTACGTTTCAACGCAGACAAATGCGAATCTATGCGAATCACGCATTTACGCGATAAGTCGGTAACTAATTATTTCTTAGAAAAGCCCCTGAAAGACGTGACTAATTTTAAAGATCTCGGTGTCACACTAACTAGAGATCTTTCATGGGGCCATCACATAAGTATCACTGTCAATAAAGCGAACAAAGTTTTAGGTTCCATTAAACGCTCAGTAGGCACCGCTAACACAAATGTTTTTTCTATGCTGTACATGTCTCTGGTACGGCCAATCTTGGAATATGCGGTACCTGTTTGGTGTCCTTACCTTGTTAAGGACATCCATGCCCTTGAAAATGTACAGCGAAGAGCCTCAAGACTCGCTTTAAATCAACGCAAAGGAGAAATGTCCTATGAAGACCGATGCAAACTGTTAAAATGGCCCACTCTCTCTGACCGTAGAACTTACTTATCTTTAGTCGAATGTTATAAGATAGTTTTTGGTTTTTATCATTTAAATTTTGAAGACTTCTTTGATATTGCCACGATTCGGTCTACGAGAGCAAATCATCAATACAAACTCTATATTAAACCAGCTAGACTTAATTGTTACAAAAATTCTTTTTTTATTAGGATTGTCAAATTATGGAACGAGTTACCGGGTGATATAGTGGAAGCTGACAGCTTTCAGCATTTTAAATCTAAACTTAAATCGTACTTAAATATTTGATTGTAATGATTTTGATTTATATTTTGTCTTTTCTTTTAAGGGAGTTTTTACACAGGGATAACCTCTTAACTTCCTTTTCTAGAAGTATTTTCTTTTTAGTTTTATTTGTATATAATAGTTATCATCTGCTTCTGGAATAAATAAAGTATGTATGTATGTATGTATGTAACAATTAAAGGTAGTTTTGAGTTTAAAAGGTGATCAAAATCCGTCAAAAGAGAAACAGTTGTGTGAAGTCTCGATCGAAGGCGGCGGAGGGTCCACAGCTCAGTCAGCTAACGTGAGAACTTAAAGCAAAGAACTTGCAGCATAATTAAAGTATAACCAGATATCAAATACATGAAAAAGTTGAGCTTCTAACTCGTTTGCTTTGATGTTGGATTATTCTCAGAGTTATAGAGTTTCATTTGTGTTATACAGAAGTTAATACAGAAATAATTTCACCGATGCTCAGAAGACGGTGTAAGTTTAGCATTTTGACCGAAAGACTCGGTTAACTCCGATTTGTCAGCCGCAAATCAAGCTTATTGCACAAAGCCGAAAGACTCGGCAATTTCTGGATTTGTCAGAGGCAAGTCTGCCACCTATAACATTCCAATGTCAAAACTCACCCAAGTCCCTACATTCTGCTTCTTCTTGATCGTGAAGAACAAACAAATCCTAAGTTGAACCACACAGCAAAAAAAAAAACATCCCAAGCACTTCCCAAAACTACATTTTGTACACTTGTAGTATTTTGAGATCCAAAATTATTAAAACCAAAGTACTGAGCGCAATTCCGTAACAACATAACAGAAAAATTACACAACTGTAATCAACAAGCCCAACTCAAAAAAAAAACAATAGAAAATGGTACTGTAGGGCGGGGGCAGCTCTAGTGAGAACTATGACTAGTTTAGTTCGTGTAGTGTGATCGTCCGGATGAGTGTAGTCCTGAAAAGAACTGTTGTTGGTTTAGTGTTAACAACTGAGTTGAAAACGTAAATTAGCCACCGTAAAGAGTTAAAAGGCTGACGTTTCGAGCGTTAGCCCTTCGTTAATCGCTCTGATGAAGGGCTAACGCTCGAAACGTCAGCCTTTTAACTCTTTACGGTGGCTAATTTACGTTTTCAACTCAGTTGTTAACACTTAATTACGTCTTTAATTCGGACGAATCTTCCGACAAGTTCGGTACTGTTTGATAAAGGATCGTGTTCACGAGACTGCAATGAGCCTATCAGAAGGTGAGACATATATTTGTATTCATGACGCGAATAGTAGCGTCCTTTTGGCGTCGTTTGCGATTACTCCTGGCTTTACTTTTAACGTGTGAAGTCATCTGTGGACTATTTTTCTTTCAAAATGTCATGAATTTCCGACCTTTACTCCTGGCCTTACTTTTGGCGTGTGAAGTGATCTGTGGACTCTTTTTCTTTCAAAATGTCAAGGACTTCCGGCCTTTATTCCTGGTTTTGGCGTGTGAAGTGATCTGTGAACTCTTTTTCTTTCAAAATGTCAAGAATTTCCGACCACATCAGCGTGAGCGACAGTTTTACTGTGCTACTGGACGATTCTTTGAAAGAAAGCCAATCATTAAGAGAACAATTGAGGCAGCAAAATGCCTTAAAGTTCGAAGAGCTTTCAAACAAAGTGGACTCTTTGTGCAAACTTGTCGCCGAGAAAAACTCGGGCAGCAAGGAAACGAAATAAAAGAAAGGTAACAAAGGTTCATGTGCCTACAAGCTGTGCGAAACCAATGAGACATTTTGTATATCTATGTAAAAATATTTATATTTATGATATTTGTATTTTTCAGTTCTTATCCTGTGTATATAAACCTCTTGCTACGTTACTGTGAAAATTACAAAATCAAGTTAAAGAGTTATGACAATAAAATAAATTGCAATGTGTAAAACACGAGTTGTTATATATGGATCAGTCCTTGAAAGGCATGTACAGCATCGTTTTACAGAAGCGTAAAATATCGCAAACGTTCGGCATAGGGTAAAATATGGACTGGACTATTTTTTGGACCATTTTTTGGACCATTTTTTGGACTATTTTTTTTGGACCATTTTGAAGGGGGGAAGCACACCATTAGTACTGAGGGAGGGTAGGATGAAGTCTATCAGTACTAAGAGAGGGGTGGGAGGTGGAGTGTTATTACTCAGGGAGGGGTGTGAGACGGACAATTACTACGCAGGGAGGGGTGAGAGGTGGTTGTAATGGTGAACACTACTGGTTAATGGAGCTTTAACTCGATCACACAAACAATTTTGATTGGTTTTTCGTCTGAGTTTTTGTATGTTAAAATTTTAGCGCTTGGCCGCTGCGTTTCTTCATTTTTTTGTCATGCGAAAGCGAAACTGCCACGAAACACTGGACTTCTACGTTTTGCCGACGGAAATTATCAGTAAGCAACAGTAGCCACCATAGTTCCACTTCGCAGGCTTCATAGGTTTTAACGCAAGAACTGATCGACAGCCGATTGGGCAAATTGGAAAACAAACCTAGGGGAGTCGCGAGGAATACCTGGTCGCGATTTCCGGTGTCGGTGATTATCTCCTTTGTTTGCGAAACAGATGAAATCGAAATTTGCGCTTTCCCATTTTGAGAGAACAGCAGTGTTTTTGGTCGATTCGAGAACATGGATTCCTCTTCGAAATCGTTCGCTGATGATTTTATATAAACTTTAAAATTGCGATAGCGCTTGTGAATTCTAAATGCTGCTAAGTTAAGACCGGAAATTCCGTGATCTCGTTTGATAAGATCTATGACAAAAGGAAGATAGTTAAGGTAGTAATTACATACTGTATACACAAAGGGAAATTTGAAGCAACTGATGGTGCACAAGTTGACTCAAAAGGCGCACGCATAACTCAACAGTGGAGGATCGTAAACGCGATATTTTCAATACAAATTAAAGTCCAGTGTTTACGTGGCAGTTTTGCTTTCGCATGACAAAAAAAAATGAAGAAACGCCGCGGCCCGGCGCTAAAATTTTGACATACAAAAACTCAGTCGAAAAACCAATTAAAATTGTTTGTACGATCGATTTAAAGCTCCATTAGCTAGCAGTGTTTCCTATTACAACCACCTCCCACCCCTCTCTGCGTAGTAATAGTCCGTCTCACACCCCTCCCTAAGTAATAACACTCCACCTCCCACCCCTCTCTTGGTACTGATAGACTTCATCCTACCCCTCCCTCAGTACTAATGGTGTGCTCCCCCTTCAAAATGGTCCAAAAAATAGTCCAGTCCATATTTTACCCTATGCCCATTTACGATAGTTTAATAACGCGTAAAGATCGCCTTTCTGATCGCTTTACAGTCGCCGTAAAATATCGTAAATATTCTCTATGCGACTTTTTTCAAGGCACGTAAAGATAACGTTTTTAGTCTCTCTCCGTGATCTTTACGTACTATCGTTTTCAATGCGTAAAGACATTCTTTACGAGAGTATAAAGAAGTTCGTAAAGACGCGTAAAGAGGATCTTAAAGCTTTCTTCACGGCATCTTAACGGATTCGTAAATTTATCAGTTCATGCTGTGTCTTAGGTCTTAGCTTTCGTGACCCCCGACTTAACGGCAACATTTACGTACGCATAATAGGAGATTCTAAGATAGCCAATAACGCAACGACTTAACGGCTACTTTTGAACCAATAAATATCATTTTCATCAAACAGGTTATGTTAACGTTCGTCTCTACGTTGGCCTGGAGGCAGTCATCTCGGTTCTGTCATATCAGGCCGATCAAACATGCCACTTCTAATGTCTTGTCTACAAAAACAAGTTCAGTAACAGGCAGAATTTTTGAGCGAATTCCTAAAGAGGAGCTGGCACCGACAACCAGACCACGGGTGCGAAACAGGGAGTTTCTCCCAGGCTCGACGGGTGACGGATTCCCAGAGTACTTGGCAGAGCCAAGTGACTCTTTCCCGCACGGAGTGCGCGTCAAAACTAGAGATCAGTCCTCACTCTCAGAAATGGGTGCAAATTGCATGGAGTACATAAAGAAGAACCTTACCGATAGGCAGGCGATATTGTTCCGCGGAATTCCAGCTGATACAGCAGAGGACTTCTTGGCCTTAACCCAAGGAATGCGAGGCAAGCCTCTGAGCTACGAGGGTGGTGCTGTACCCAGACCCAAGGAATTGAAAAATTCTGACATCTACTTTTCCAGTGCTGAACCTGGAGCGTACACCATCGAGTTACACAATGAAATGCCATATCTCAAGACTTTCCCCAGGAAGGTATTTTTAGACTAAAACACAGACTAATAATGCTGAGACACCAGGGTATTTTGAGGGCGCTCCTCACCACCCCACTCAGTCACCAGGTTTATGATGCGCTATCACTAATTCAGTAGTTCTTTCGCTCATCCATACATTCCTTCATTCGTGGATAAGTTAACTCGTACTTTGGTTTATTTGCTCCCTTAATCAGTTCGTTCTCCCATCTGTTCAATCGTTTACCCATTTATTCGATTATTCGTTGTCTTGTTCACTTATTTACATGTTCTCTTGTTCATCCGTTCATTTGCTAATCCTCTCATTTACCCTTTCGATTATTGCTTCATTAGTCAATTGGTTCTTTGCTTCATTGCTTCACAGGTTCATTTGGTTTGTTCGCTAATACGATTATTTTTTTTTATCCACTCGTCGATTCTTCCATTCCTTTATCCGTCCATTAACTTTTCTCATGCATTAATTGGTCTTCTTTAGATTTTCTTTTTCTGCCTAAAAGAGCCTGGCGAGAGTTGTGGTGGCGAGACTCCTTTGGCTAAATGCAGCGACATTGTATCCAAACTTGATCCCGAAGTCGTAAAAAAGTTCGAGGCAAAAGGAGTCATGTATGTACGACATCTGCCGGATAAATCACGGTCAGACTACATGCCCTGGCAGCATCAGTTTTACACTGAAGACAGAAAGGTAATACAACTTGGTTCACATCAGGAATCCAGTGTCAGAATTGATTGTCCTTTAAAGACAAAAAAAAATTTTGGAGATTTCAAAAGAAAATGACGATTTTCAGTCTCGAAGCCGGTTATTGAATTTACATTGATGACCTTATTTACTCTTTTAGGCAGCAGAAATAAGAGCACAGCAGCGAGGTAACACTGTAAGATGGGACGATAACGGTGATATGTACCTGACTTACACCGCGCCGGCCTTTCTTTCTCATCCAGTAACAGGAGAAAAAATCTGGTTCAACCAAGTAACAAGTTCCCACTGTACTTACTCGAAAGCACTGCCACAGTACAAAGATTCTCATCTCCCGGATGAGAAATATCCCCATAACACCTATTATGGAGACGGAAGTGACATCGAACCGGAAGTGTTGCAACACCTCAGAGCAGTTTCATGGTCATGCGCAGTTGGGTTCCGATGGAAGAAGGGTGATTTAATAGCGCTTGATAATCTGAACGTTCAGCATGGACGAATGGCCTTCACGGGAGAGAGAAAATTACTGGTGCATATGACGGCAGATTAAACCTGAACCTGAATTTGTATTCTAAAGCTAAGAAAAGTAATTTTCGCATATTATTATGTAACATTTTTGTTATGATGTACTCAGCTTATCTTGACGTCCTAGAATCTAGAGGGAAAGTTTGATAGCCACGAAATTTTTTTCCCTCTGAAATTTTTCGCAGAAAACAGCTTTATTTTGCTTTGCTAGATGAGCACAATAATTATAAAGATCCGCCCAGGGTAAACTTTGCAACCACATTGTGTCTTTTTGACTTGCAAATGTTTCTTAGCTGTCAAACTCAAGTGTTCTGAAACAGGTTATATATTAATGAGGCGCCCAGCCGTCTGAAGACACGTACAGTGGTCTGCTTTTCTGCTTTTATTTTAAACAGAGTAGTTACATCAAGGTACTACTAGAAATTCCAGTTTTCCTTAAAACTTTCTCACCTTCAGAAGTCATTTATAGGTAATATCACTACACAAAAAGTAATAAGGATAGAGTAAATTGCCAGCTAGTGTGTTTTGGTTGATAAAACACAGAATTCTTTCTATGTTTAATCATTTTTTTTTTTGCTACTATTTTTCGCTCTGTGTCAAAGATTGTTTTAACTTTGATCACGAAAATGTTAAATAATGGATCTTAATCATTCGATTTGCATTTGTGGACAAAAAGTTTTGCCATGAATATCATTTGATTAATATAACATTTGCATCGGATGTAACTAAAAGCAAAAATGAGGAATGGAAAATGGTGAATGCGAAAATAAAATGGGAAATTGAAAGTGGGAAATTACTTTTTTGGAGATTTAATGTTTGAAATGCAGAATAGATATTTATCGATGTTGATAATCGATATCGAAGCTTTCTTTCAAAAACGTTCAGGCAAAATTTAAGGGACGGAATAATTAATGATAACGAAAGAAATGATACGAGACAGCTAAAGAATGTTTTAAAACCAAATTTCATTTGTTTCAGCAACAAGTTATGTGTCAAATTTAATCTGTTGAGAAGAATGAAAGAGCCATCTTAATGTTTATCTGACAAGTAATAAATTGGAACTTTCGAAGAGGTTAGCCATTGAGGGCTTGAATTTTTCAGATTCCAAATACAAGTAACATCAAGCGACATAAGGAACCCACAGTTGAATATCCATTTTAAAATAGTGATCGTTTTATTTTTCGGAAGTAATAGATGTATGCTTCACAGAGAAATTCCGATAAGCAAAAGCACTTGCCTCACTTTCCAAATTAGCGGCTGCAGCAAAACTGAAACCATCTCAAAGAACAATTTTGCTTTCACGACTATAGGACGCGCCAAGTAGACAATGAATCTTACAGGTTTCAAACAGTAATTTGCATGAATATTGGTGGCAAGCGTGAGGCCAACTCCTAAACTTCCGGGGGTTTCCCGCAGACACGAGTAATTTCGTCCTTGAAATGTTCTTGTGATTTTAGTTTGGAGAATTTGGTATTGGATCAACTAGAAATCCCCTAATTAATGTTTTTCTTTATTCTCATGACTTGTCTGCTTGATAATGTATTAATATTGTAAGGAGAAATTCTGTCTTGGTCATTCTTGGGAGTTAAAGGGTAAAATGACGGATCTTAATCCTTCAATTTGCATTTGTAGACAAAAAGTTTTGCCGTGAGTATCAGTTAATTACTATAACATTTGTATCGGATGTAACTGAAAGCAAAAATGAGGAATGAGGAATGGGGAATGGTGAATGGGAAAATAAAATGGGAAATTAAAAATGGGAAATTAAAAATGGGAAATTAATTTTTTTGGAGATTTAATGTTTATAATGCGGGAATAGATATTTATTAGCGTTGATAATCGATATTCAAGCTTTCTTTCAAAAACGTCCAGAGGCAAAATTTAAGGGACGGAATAATTAGTGATAACGAAAGAAATGATACGTGACAGTTAAAGAATGTTACAAAACCAAATTTCATTTTTTTCGGTAACAAGTGATAGGTCAAATTAAATCTGTTGAAAATAATGAAAGACCTATTTTGATGTTTCTCTGAAAATTAAAAAATTTTAAACGAAGACTTATCGTAATGGACGTAGAGCTTGAAAATCAGGGAATTTCACTTGAGGTATATCCTCGTGCATGCCCCTGTTTCAGGAGGATAGTTGGTCACATGATGCGTTTAGACCAATCACGCGCGACGAAAAATATTTGATGAATCATAACCAAAATTATTCCCCTCTCAAAAACAGTAAATCTACGAGGAAAAAATGAATTTACCATAATCAGTTCCCATTTTATTTTCCCATTCCTCATTCTCCATTCCCTATTCCATATTTCTTATTCCATAAGTTCCATTCTACATTTGCCATTCGCTTTTAGTAACATCTCATTTGCATCGCACCTGAGAACCAGCCTTAAGCGGCAGTTGGATCCTTTTGTTCCTAATGTCACGCAATATCCATAGGTGTTATGCTGGAAAATTAGATGCATATTTAAAACGGATTTGGAGTGGATAACAGTCTTGCCTGTGTCCGAGGACAGATAAAAGGAGAGCCGTTATTCAGCCGGTTGGTTTAAGTTAATCATTTTTGTTTTCATGAGTTTCTTTTGATATGTAAACCAAAAAGTGATTTTGTAATCTGGGTGGAGGGTGGATGCGATACGAGTGAACAATTTCCCTTCGGAAGGACATAGTTTTGTAACTGAAGCCATTTTACAGGAATCGGCTTGTTCTCTCATATCTTTTAAGTGTTACTAACGCTGTTTTGAAAACACTGTGCTTTTAAAATTACCAGTGTCTGGTTAGGTTTAAACGAAATGCGAATTTGCAGTTAGAGTTTGGGTTGGCAGTTAGAGTACACGGGCCTTAAAGCGAGCACTCAGTAGTTTCAGAGTCGGAGTTCTACCGTATCACGAGTCAGGTTCGCACCTTGGTCGGGTTCGGCGTTAAGATAACGGCGTAATTCGTGATTTCATTCGTCTATACACACGAACTTTCATGTTTTTGGATATTACCGGTATATATTATAACCAACCATAATAAAGCCACTAACACATCGACAAGATGTCTACCTTTGCGTTCGTACAGTAGTCTCACATTGCCAGTAACGCAATTGTAAGAATGATCAACTGGCTATCTCTGGGTCTATATAATGGGAAATTGCCATAGAGCAAGTAGCGCAATGACTTAACGGCTACCTTTGCGTTAGTATTAAAGGGGAATCTTATCTAACCAGTAAAGTAATGACTTCACGGGGGTGTCACGATAGCTAAGACCTAAGACCTAAGACCTAAGACCCCTCAAAAAATTAAGACCCCTCGATCACTAAGACCTCTCGAAAACTAAGACCCCTCGAAAGACTGGTGCAGGATTCAGGTTTTCGCACTTGAAAAAAAATACAAAACTAAGACCCCTATTTGAATTCATGGCTCATTACAGCGCAACACTTGACTACAGTTCGAGTCACGACTTTTGAGAAACGTGACACATCGAGAGCATTCTTTGCTGCGCTGACGTAAGAAACTGTTAATTACGCGCTCTTAAGTTCGACAAGTGCTGTTTGATAAAGGATCGTGTTCACGAGACTGCAATGAGCCCATCAGAAGGTGAGACATATATTCATGACGCGAATAGTAGCGTCCTTTTGGCGTCGTTTGCGATTACTCCTGGCTTTACTTTTCACGTGTGAAGTCATCTGTGGACTCTTTTTCTTTCAAAATGTCATGAATTTCCGACCTTTACTCCTGGCTTTACTTTTGGCGTGTGAAGTGATCTGTGGACTCTTTTTCTTTCAAAATGTCAAGGACTTCCGGCCTTTATTCCTGGTTTTGGCGTGTGAAGTGATCTGTGAACTCTTTTTCTTTCAAAATGTCAAAATTAAGTTAAAGAGTTATGACAATAAAATAAATTGCAATGTGTAAAACACGAGTTGTTATATATGCATCAGTTCTTGAAAGGCATGCACGGCATCGTTTTACAGAAGCGTAAAATATCGCAAACGTTCTCAAAACGACTTTTGGCAATACGCGCTAGGATAGCGCATCACGTTGATGTTGTCACGAGCTCGCATTCGTTATAGTCTGATTAGCAAAAGGGAATGTTGCCAAAAAATTCAGACAGCTGGAAAATGGCAAATGGGCATGTAAATATTGCCCAGTTACGATAGTTTAGCAACGCGTGAAGATCGCCTTTCTGACCGCTTTACAGTCGCCGTAAAATATCGTAAATATTCACTATACGACTTTTTACAAGGCACGTAAAGATAACGTTTTTAGTCTCTCTCCGTGGTCTTTACGTACTATCGTTTTCAATGCGTAAAGACATTCTTTACGATAGTGTAAAGAAGTTCGTAAAGACGCGTAAAGAGGATCTTAACGCTTTCTTTACGGCATTTTTACGGATTCGTAAATTTATAATTTCATACTGTATCTTAGGTCTTAGCTTTCGTGACCCCCAACTTAACGGCAACATTTGCGTACGTATAATAGGAGATTCTAAGATAGCCAATAACGCAACGACTTAACGGCTACTTTTGAACCAATAAATATCATTTTCATCAAACAGGTTATGTCAACGTTTGTCTTTACGTTGGCCTGGAGGCAGTCATCTCGGTTCTGTCATATCAGGCCGATCAAACATGCCACTTCTAATGTCTTGTCTACAAAAACAAGTTCAGTAACAGGCAGCATTTTTGAGCAAATTCCTAAAGAGGAGCTGGCACCGAAAACCAGACCACGGCTGCGAGACAGGGAGTTTCTCCCAGGCTCAACGGGTGACGGATTCCCAGAGTTCTTGGCAGAGCCAAGTGACTCTTTCCCGGTCGGTATGCGAGTCAATACTGGAGACAAATCCTCTCTCTTAGAACTGGGTGCAAATTGCATGGAATACATAAAGAAGAACCTTGCTAATAGCCAGGCGATATTGTTCCGCGGACTTCCAGCTGAAACAGCAGAGGACTTCTTGGCCTTAACCCAAGGAATGCGAGGTAAGCCTCTGAACTACGAGGGTGGTGCTACACCCAGACCCAAGGAGTTGAAAAATTCTGACATCTACATGGCCACAACTGAGCCCGGAGCGTACACCATCGAGTTGCACAATGAAATGGCGTATCTCAAGACTTTCCCCAGGAAGGTATGTCTAGAATGAAATAAAGGCGAGTGATGCTGAGGTGCCAAGGTATTTTGTGGGCGCCCCACACCACCCCAATCTGTCACCAGGTTTATAATGCGCTATCACTAATTCAGTAGTTCTTTCGCTAATCAATACATTCGTTCATTGTGGATAAGTTTACTTGAACTTTGGTTTATTTGTTTCCTCGTTTTCTTGTTCTTTCGTTCATTCACTTGTTCACTTGTTCACTTGTTCACTTGTTCACTTGTTCACTTGATCACTTGATCACTTGTTTACTTGTTCCCTTGTTCAATTATTCAATTGATCACTTATTTAATTGTTCACTTGATCACTTGATCACTTGTTCACTTGTCCACTTGTTCACTTGTTCACTTGTTCACTTGTTCACTTGATCACTTGTTCACTTGATCACTTGTTCTCTTGTTCACTTTTTCACTTGATCACTTGATCACTTGATCACTTGATCACTTGATCACTTGTTCACTTGCTCACTTGCTCACTTGCTCACTTGCTCACTTGCTCACTTGTTCACTTGTTCACTTGTTCACTTGTTCACTTGTTCACTTGTTCACTTGTTCACTTGTTCAATTGTTCACTTCACTTGTTCACTTGTTCACTTGGGCACTCGATCACTTGATCACTTGTTCACTTGTTCACTTGATCACTTGATCACTTGATCACTTGATCACTTGATCACTTGATCACTTGATCACTTGATCACTTGATCACTTGATCACTTGATCACTTGATCACTTGATCACTTGTTCATTTGATCACTTGATCACTTGTTCACCTGATCACTTGATCACTTGTTCACTTGATCACTTGATCACTTGTTCACTTGATCACTTGATCACTTGTTCACTTGTTCACTTGTTCACTTGAGCACTTGAACACTTGTTCACTTGTTCACTCGAGCACTCGAGCACTTGAGCACTTGAACACTTGTTCACTTGTTCACTTGTTCACTTGTTCACTTGTTCACTTGTTCACTTGTTCATTTGTTCACTTGTTCACTTGTTCACTTGTTCACTTGTTCACTTGTTCACTTGAGCACTTGAGCACTTGAGCACTTGAGCACTTGAACACTTGTTCACTTGTTCACTTGTTCACTTGAGCACTTGTTCATCCGTTCATTTGCTAATCCTCTCACTTACCCATTCGATCATTGCTTCATTAGTCCATTAGTTCACTGCCTCATTGCTTCACAGGTTCATCGGTTTATTCGCTGACACGATTATTTTTTCATTCGTCCACTCGTTGATTCTTCCATTCTTTTATCCGCCTATTAATTTTTCTAATGCATTAATTGATCTTCTTCAGGTTTTATTTTTCTGCCAAAAAGAGCCTGGCGAGAGTTGTGGTGGCGAGACTCCTTTGGCTAAATGCAGCGACATTGTATCCAAACTTGATCCCGAAGTCGTGAAGAAGTTCGACGTAAAAGGAGTCATGTATGTACGATATCTGCCGGACAAATCACGGTCAGACTACATGCCCTGGCAGCATCAGTTTTACACTGACGACAGAAAGGTAATACAACTTGGTTCACATCAGGAATCCCATGTAAGAATTGATTGTCCTTTGAAGACAAAAATATTGTGGAGATTTCAAAAGAAAATGACGATTTTCAATCTCGAACCCGGTATAGAATTTACAGTGATGACCTTATTCACTCTTTTAGGCAGCAGAAAGAGGAGCACAGCAGCAAGGTTACACTGTAAAATGGGACGATAACGGTGATATGTACCTGTCTTACAGCGCACCGGCCTTTCTTTCTCATCCAGTAACAGGAGAAAAAATCTGGTTCAACCAAATAACAACTCACCACTGCACTTACTCGAAAGCACTGCCACAGTACAAAGGTTCTGATCTCCCGGATGAGAAATATCCCCATCACACCTATTATGGAGACGGAAGTGACATCGAGCCGGAAGTGTTACAACACATCAGAGCAGTTTCATGGTCATGCGCAACTGGATTTCGGTGGAAGAAGGGTGATTTAATAGCGCTTAATAATCTGAACGTTCAGCATGGACGAATGGCCTTCACGGGAGAGAGAAAAATACTGGTGCATATGACGACAGACTAAACCCGAACCTGAATTTGTATTTTAAAGCTAAGAAAAGTAATTTTCGCATATTATTATGTAACATTTTTGTTATGATGTAGTTAGATTATCTTGACATCCTAGAATCTAGAGGGAAAGTTTGATAGCCACGAAATTTCTTCCTTCTGAAATTTGTCGCAGAAAACAGTTTTATTGTGTCTTTGCTTTGGGCGCAATAATTATAAAGATCCGCCCAGCGTAAACTTTGCAAACACATTGTGTCTTTTTGACTTGCAAATGTTTCTCAGCTATTAACCTCAAGTGCTCTGAAACAGGTTATATATTAATAAGGCGCCCAGCCGTCTGAAGACACGTACAGTGGTCTGCTTTGCTGCTTTTATTTCAAACAGAGCAGTTACATCAAGGTACTTGTTTTGACGTGGAAGCGGAAGAACTTTATTTTCATCAGTAACAAATTCTCAGTCATGCAATGCAGCGGAAATAAGTGGTGCGAGATATATAATAGCGTGCTTTTCCATACTATTCTTCCGATGTAATTGTCGGAGACTGCGTGATTACTTGCGTGAAGTTAATTTTGTCAACAACATTATCATGGAGTTTCTAATTTGTACATGATTGACGTAACCTCGAATAACCTTTTTCATAGTGCTTAGCAACGATCAATCACAATGTAAAGAATGTAGTATAAGAATTAGGATCTCGTTTCAAGTTGCCTGAGTAGCTCTTTACACGCCTGCTGTAACCGAGTGAATACGCGAGAACGATTAAACAGTTAAACTCAGTCGAGTCTGTTAATTGAGTCCTGTAAGTTAGAAGACCGGTTATCCCTAGTAAACGGGGCAAGGTTTACGAAATAATCAACGATCGCCACTGTCTGCCTTGCTATAACTGAATAGAACTAAAATATCTTTAACTACTAGAAATTCCAGTTTTCCTTAAAACGTTCTCACCGTCAGAGGTCATTTATAGGTAATATCACTACACAAAAAGTTAAAAGGATAGAGTAAATTGCCAGCTTGGCTCAAGTCATTTTTTTTGCTACTATTTGTCGCTCTGTGTCAAAGATTGTTTTAACTTTGATCACGAAAATGTTACATAATGGATCTTAATCATTCAATTTGCATTTGTGGACAAAACGTTTTGCCATGAATATCAGTTGATTAATATAACATTTGCATCGGATGTAACTAAAAGCAAAAATGAGGAATTGGGAATGGGGAAATAAAATTGGAAATTGAAAGTGGGAAATTACTTTTTTGGAGATTTAATGTTTGAAATGCAGAATAGATATCTGTCAGCGTTGATAATCGATAAACAAGCTTTCTTTCAAAAACGTTCAGAGGCAAAATTTAAGGGACGGAATAATTAATGATAACGAAAGAAATGATACGAGACAGCTAAAGAATGTTTTAAAACTAAATTTCATTTGTTTCAGTAATAAGTGATGTGTCAAATTAAATCTATTGAGAAGAATGAAAGAGCTATTTTAATGTTTATATGACAAGTAATAAATTGGAACTTTCAAAGAGGTTAGCCATTGAGGGCTTGAATTTTTCAGATTCCAAATGCAAGTAACTTCTCAACACCAAGCGACATAAGGAACCCACAGTTGAATATCCATTTTAAAATAGTGATCGTTTTATTTTTCGGAAGTAATAGATGTATGCTTCACAGAGAAATTCCGATAAGCAAAAGCACTTGCCTCACTTTCCAAATTAGCGGCTGCAGCAAAACTGAAACCATCTCAAAGAACAATTTTACTTTCACGACTATAGGACGCGCCAAGTAGATAATGAATCTTACAGGTTTCAAACAGTAATTTGCATGAATATTGGTGGCAAGCGTGAGGCCAACTCCTAAACTTCCGGGGGTTTCCCGCAGACACGAGTAATTTCGTCCTTGAAATGTTCTTGTGATTTTAGTTTGGAGAATTTGGTATTGGATCAACTAGTAATCCCCTAATTAATGTTTTTCTTTATTCTCATGACTTGTCTGCTTGATAATGTATTAATATTGTAAGGAGAAATTCTGTCTTGGTCATTCTTGGGAGTTAAAGGGTAAAATGACGGATCTTAATCCTTCAATTTGCATTTGTAGACAAAAAGTTTTGCCGTGAGTATCAGTTAATTACTATAACATTTGTATCGGATGTAACTGAAAGCAAAAATGAGGAATGAGGAATGGGGAATGGTGAATGGGAAAATAAAATGGGAAATTAAAAATGGGAAATTAATTTTTTTGGAGATTTAATGTTTATAATGCGGGAATAGATATTTATTAGCGTTGATAATCGATATTCAAGCTTTCTTTCAAAAACGTCCAGAGGCAAAATTTAAGGGACGGAATAATTAATGATAACGAAAGAAATGATACGTGACAGTTAAAGAATGTTACAAAACCAAATTTCATTTTTTTCGGTAACAAGTGATAGGTCAAATTAAATCTGTTGAAAATAATGAAAGACCTATTTTGATGTTTCTCTGAAAATTAAAAAATTTTAAGCGAAGACTTATCGTAATGGACGTAGAGCTTGAAAATCAGGGAATTTCACTTGAGGTATATCCTCGTGCATGCCCCTGTTTCAGGAGGATAGTTGGTCACATGATGCGTTTAGACCAATCACGCGCGACGAAAAATATTTGATGAATCATAACCAAAATTATTCCCCTCTCAAAAACAGTAAATCTACGAGGAAAAAATGAATTTACCATAATCAGTTCCCATTTTATTTTCCCATTCCTCATTCTCCATTCCCTATTCCATATTTCTTATTCCATAAGTTCCATTCTACATTTGCCATTCGCTTTTAGTAACATCTCATTTGCATCGCACCTGAGAACCAGCCTTAAGCGGCAGTTGGATCCTTTTGTTCCTAATGTCACGCAATATCCATAGGTGTTATGCTGGAAAATTAGATGCATATTTAAAACGGATTTGGAGTGGATAACAGTCTTGCCTGTGTCCGAGGACAGATAAAAGGAGAGCCGTTATTCAGCCGGTTGGTTTAAGTTAATTATTTTTGTTTTCATGAGTTTCTTTTGATATGTAAACCAAAAAGTGATTTTGTAATCTGGGTGGAGGGTGGATGCGATACGAGTGAACAATTTCCCTTCGGAAGGACATAGTTTTGTAACTGAAGCCATTTTACAGGAATCGGCTTGTTCTCTCACATCTTTTAAGTGTTACTAACGCTGTTTTGAAAACACTGTGCTTTTAAAATTACCAGTGTCTGGTTAGGTTTAAACGAAATGCGAATTTGCAGTTAGAGTTTGGGTTGGCAGTTAGAGTACACGGGCCTTAAAGCGAGCACTCAGTAGTTTCAGAGTCGGAGTTCTACCGTATCACGAGTCAGGTTCGCACCTTGGTCGGGTTCGGCGTTAAGATAACGGCGTAATTCGTGATTTCATTCGTCTATACACACGAACTTTCATGTTTTTGGATATTACCGGTATATATTATAACCAACCATAATAAAGCCACTAACACATCGACAAGATGTCTACCTTTGCGTTCGTACAGTAGTCTCACATTGCCAGTAACGCAATTGTAAGAATGATCAACTGGCTATCTCTGGGTCTATATAATGGGAAATTGCCATAGAGCAAGTAGCGCAATGACTTAACGGCTACCTTTGCGTTAGTATTAAAGGGGAATCTTATCTAACCAGTAAAGTAATGACTTCACGGGGGTGTCACGATAGCTAAGACCTAAGACCTAAGACCTAAGACCCCTCAAAAAATTAAGACCCTCGATCACTAAGACCTCTCGAAAACTAAGACCCCTCGAAAGACTGGTGCAGGATTCAGGTTTTCGCACTTGAAAAAAAATACAAAACTAAGACCCCTATTTGAATTCATGGCTCATTACAGCGCAACACTTGACTACAGTTCGAGTCACGACTTTTGAGAAACGTGACACATCGAGAGCATTCTTTGCTGCGGAAAGCGCACTCCGACATCCGTCAGAAGGAGGTCATCTCGGGTAGATTTCCGATTACGAAATCCGAGCTCGCCCGATGTTGTCTTCGTGATGAAGGCCCTATTTAGCATATTAGACCCGCAAAACAGAGTAGAAACGAACACGTGCTTCGCTCATGACTTCGTATTAGCCTTAAGATATTTGCATTTTTTTCCGTTGCTTACCTATATTACAGACTCCAACAAATTTTTGCGATGCCTCCTTTTCACGGATGGCCGATTACAACTACAACATAGTAACACCTCCACGAAATCTGTCAAAAGGAGGATGTTACAATACCAGAGGTCATCTCGGGTAGATTTCTGATGACGAAATCCGAGCTCGCCCGATGTTTTCATGAAGGCCCTATTTCGCATTTTAGAGCCGCAAAATAGAGTAGAAAGGAACACTTACTTCGTTTTCGCTCATGACTTTGTATTAGCGTTAAGATATTTGCATTTTTTTCCGTTGCTAACCTATATGACAGATTCCACAAAATACATTTGACGCCTCCTTTTCACGGATGGCCGATCACAACTACAACGTAATGACATCTTCACGAAATCTGTCAAAAGGAGGATTTTAAAACACCGGAAATCTTCTGGATTTCTGATGAAATAAATTTAACGCAGTTACGTTCAGAGTTTAAGCGATATATTGTTATTTCTAATATGGTAATTGATAAAAAAATTGTACATTACCTCGATTGGACGGAGATTAAGTTTGAATATAATGTAGCAGGCGATATTACTTTTGTCGACAAGGATAATCCGTGACTTGTCTCACCTATTATACTTTCTCTATCTGCGTTGTGCCATGATCATCATTGAAAATATTCTATGATAATATTTTTAGATGAGGATTTTCAATTCTAAACGCAAGAGCGTACTTAGGGAAAGATCTATAAGAAACAGTTTCTCATGAATACATTTTAAAAATTCTTTTAGCTGACTTCTACATAGATAAAAAATTACTACACATATATATTTCACTTCGACGATTATCTTAATAAACAATTAATGGGAAGTTCTGAGAATCAGTTTTTAATACTACTTTTCTCTTCCTGCTTAAGGGCTCTTTCGCAGTCCTTTTATATGATCACTAATTAGCGGCCTTTTTTCTGACGAGGTGTAAATAGGCGTCAGGAAGCAGACCGCCATCGTCACGATTTAAAGGAGCGTGGGCGGAGTTAATGTGCCAAGCCTCCAAACAAAGGCGCTGGTGGTAACGCCGATTAGTAGTGATAATTTTAGAATTATCCCACCCAATTGTATGGTTGGTTAGGCAAGTATGCTCCGATAAAGCTGAATTTTCCTTTTTGCAAAGAAAAACCGCTTTTTGGTGCTCTTTTAACCGTGTACCAAACTGGCGTTTGGTCTGTCCGATGTATTCGTTATCACAGTCATTGCAAGGAATAGAATAAATGGCGTCGGTTCGTTGTTCTTTCGTGACAGGATCCTTAGGGGGCATATTTGGGGGCATATTTGGGGCATATTTTCGCCAAACCTAAGGATCCTGTCACGAAAGAACAACGAACCGACGCCATTTATTCTATTCCTTGCAATGACTGTGATAACGAATACATCGGACAGACCAAACGCCAGTTTGGTACACGGTTAAAAGAGCACCAAAAAGCGGTTTTTCTTTGCAAAAAGGAAAATTCAGCTTTATCGGAGCATACTTGCCTAACCAACCATACAATTGGGTGGGATAATTCTAAAATTATCACTACTAATCGGCGTTACCACCAGCGCCTTTGTTTGGAGGCTTGGCACATTAACTCCGCCCACGCTCCTTTAAATCGTGACGATGGCGGTCTGCTTCCTGACGCCTATTTACACCTCGTCAGAAAAAAGGCCGCTAATTAGTGATCATATAAAAGGACCTCTTGTTGCAGCGTTTAGATCACCCCTGATGAAGGCACTAGACAGGAGTGTCGAAACGTTGGGTCTATGAATTGTAACTTCTTCGGTTACATTCATTAAATCTGCAAACCAGTGTAGCTTCAAACCATGTCAGATACTTTGATATCTCGCACGATAACAAATTTCCCGCCTTTGCTAGTTTGGACCATTCAATTGTCTGGGAGTTTCCTCTCCATTTCCGGTGTTTTAAAATCCTCCTTTTGACAGATTTCGTGGAGGTGTTACTATGTTGTAGTTGTAATCGGCCATCCGTGAAAAGGAGGCATCGCAAAAATTTTGTGGAGTCTGTAATAAAGGTAAGCAACGGAAAAAAAAAAGCAATATCTTACGCCTAATACGAAGTCATGAGCGAAAACGAAGCACGTGTTCGTTTCTACTCTGTTTTGCGGGTCTAATATGCTAAATAGGGCCTTCATCACGAAGACAACATCGGGCGAGCTCGGATTTCGTAATCGGAAATCTACCCGAGATGACCTCCTTCTGACGGATGTCGGAGTGTGCTTTCCCTTTGCTGCGCTGACGTAAGAAACTGTTAATTACGCGCTCTTAAGTTCGACAAGTGCGGTTTGATCGAGAGCATTCTTTGCTGCGCTGACTTTCAAAATGTCAAGAATTTCCGACCACATCAGCGTGAGCGACAGTTTTACTGTGCTACTGGACGATTCTTTGAAAGAATGCCAATCTTACAGAGAAAAATTGAGGCAGCGCGGTGAACAAAATGCCTTAAAGTTCGAAGAGCTTTCAAACAAAGTGGACTCTTCGTGTAAACTTGTCGCCGAGTAAAAATCCCGCAGCAAGGAAACGAAATCAAAGAAAGGTAACTCAAAGGTTCATGTGCCTACAAGCTGTGCGAAACCAATGAGACATTTTGTATATCTATGTAAAAATATTTATATTTATGATATTTGTATTTTTAGGTTCTTATCCTGTGTATATCAACCTCTTGCTACGTTACTGTGAAAATTACAAAATTAAGTTAAAGAGTTATGACAATAAAATAAATTGCAATGTGTAAAACACGAGTTGTTATATATGGATCAGTTCTTGAAAGGCATGCACGGCATCGTTTTACAGAAGCGTAAAATATCGCAAACGTTCTCAAAACGACTTTTGGCAATACGCGCTAGGATAGCGCATTACGTTGATGTTGTCACGAGCTCGCATTCGTTATAGTCTGATTAGCAAAAGGGAATGTTGCCAAAAAATTCAGACAGCTGGAAAATGGCAAATGGGCATGTAAATATTGCCCAGTTACGATAGTTTAGCAACGCGTGAAGATCGCCTTTCTGACCGCTTTACAGTCGCCGTAAAATATCGTAAATATTCACTATACGACTTTTTACAAGGCACGTAAAGATAACGTTTTTAGTCTCTCTCCGTGGTCTTTACGTACTATCGTTTTCAATGCGTAAAGACATTCTTTACGATAGTGTAAAGAAGTTCGTAAAGACGCGTAAAGAGGATCTTAACGCTTTCTTTACGGCATTTTTACGGATTCGTAAATTTATAATTTCATACTGTATCTTAGCTTTCGTGATCCCCAACTTAACGGCAACATTTGCGTACGTATAATAGGAGATTCTAAGATAGCCAATAACGCAACGACTTAACGGCTACTTTGAACCAATAAATATCATTTTCATCAAACAGGTTATGTCAACGTTTGTCTTTACGTTGGCCTGGAGGCAGTCATCTCGGTTCTGTCATATCAGGCCGATCAAACATGCCACTTCTAATGTCTTGTCTACAAAAACAAGTTCAGTAACAGGCAGCATTTTTGAGCAAATTCCTAAAGAGGAGCTGGCACCGAAAACCAGACCACGGCTGCGAGACAGGGAGTTTCTCCCAGGCTCAACGGGTGACGGATTCCCAGAGTTCTTGGCAGAGCCAAGTGACTCTTTCCCGGTCGGTATGCGAGTCAATACTGGAGACAAATCCTCTCTCTTAGAACTGGGTGCAAATTGCATGGAATACATAAAGAAGAACCTTGCTAATAGCCAGGCGATATTGTTCCGCGGACTTCCAGCTGAAACAGCAGAGGACTTCTTGGCCTTAACCCAAGGAATGCGAGGTAAGCCTCTGAACTACGAGGGTGGTGCTACACCCAGACCCAAGGAGTTGAAAAATTCTGACATCTACATCGCCACAACTGAGCCCGGAGCGTACACCATCGAGTTGCACAATGAAATGGCGTATCTCAAGACTTTCCCCAGGAAGGTATGTCTAGAATGAAATAAAGGCGAGTGATGCTGAGGTGCCGAGGTATTTTGTGGGCGCCCCACACCACCCCAATCTGTCACCAGGTTTATGATGCGCTATCACTAATTCAGTAGTTCTTTCGCTAATCCATACATTCGTTCATTGTGGATAAGTTTACTTGAACTTTGGTTTATTTGTTTCCTCGTTTTCTTGTTCTTTCGTTCATTCACTTGTTCACTTGTTCACTTGTTCACTTGATCACTTGATCACTTGTTTACTTGTTCCCTTGTTCAATTATTCAATTGATCACTTGTTTAATTGTTCACTTGATCACTTGATCACTTGTTCACTTGTTCACTTGTCCACTTGTTCACTTGTTCACTTGTTCACTTGTTCACTTGTTCACTTGTTCACTTGTTCACTTGATCACTTGTTCACTTGATCACTTGTTCACTTTTTCACTTGATCACTTGATCACTTGATCACTTGATCACTTGTTCACTTGCTCACTTGCTCACTTGCTCACTTGTTCACTTGTTCACTTGGGCACTTGATCACTTGATCACTTGTTCACTTGTTCACTTGATCACTTGATCACTTGATCACTTGATCACTTGATCACTTGATCACTTGTTCACCTGATCACTTGATCACTTGTTCACTTGATCACTTGTTCACTTGTTCACTTGAGCACTTGAACACTTGTTTACTTGTTCACTCGAGCACTTGAGCACTTGAACACTTGTTCACTTGTTCACTTGTTCACTTGTTCACTTGTTCATTTGTTCACTTGTTCACTTGTTCACTTGTTCACTTGTTCACTTGTTCACTTGTTCACTTGTTCACTTGTTCACTTGTTCACTTGTTCACTTGTTCACTTGTTCACTTGTTCACTTGTTCACTTGTTCACTTGTTCACTTGTTCACTTGAGCACTTGAGCACTTGAGCACTTGAACACTTGTTCACTTGTTCACTTGTTCACTTGAGCACTTGTTCATCCGTTCATTTGCTAATCCTCTCACTTACCCATTCGATCATTGCTTCATTAGTCCATTAGTTCACTGCCTCATTGCTTCACAGGTTCATCGGTTTATTCGCTAACACGATTATTTTTTCATTCGTCCACTCGTTGATTCTTCCATTCTTTTATCCGCCTATTAATTTTTCTAATGCATTAATTGATCTTCTTCAGGTTTTATTTTTCTGCCAAAAAGAGCCTGGCGAGAGTTGTGGTGGCGAGACTCCTTTGGCTAAATGCAGCGACATTGTATCCAAACTTGATCCCGAAGTCGTGAAGAAGTTCGACGTAAAAGGAGTCATGTATGTACGATATCTGCCGGACAAATCACGGTCAGACTACATGCCCTGGCAGCATCAGTTTTACACTGACGACAGAAAGGTAATACAACTTGGTTCACATCAGGAATCCCATGTAAGAATTGATTGTCCTTTGAAGACAAAAAATATTGTGGAGATTTCAAAAGAAAATGACGATTTTCAATCTCGAACCCGGTATAGAATTTACAGTGATGACCTTATTCACTCTTTTAGGCAGCAGAAAGAGGAGCACAGCAGCAAGGTTACACTGTAAAATGGGACGATAACGGTGATATGTACCTGTCTTACAGCGCACCGGCCTTTCTTTCTCATCCAGTAACAGGAGAAAAAATCTGGTTCAACCAAATAACAACTCACCACTGCACTTACTCGAAAGCACTGCCACAATACAAAGGTTCTGATCTCCCGGATGAGAAATATCCCCATCACACCTATTATGGAGACGGAAGTGACATCGAGCCGGAAGTGTTACAACACATCAGAGCAGTTTCATGGTCATGCGCAACTGGATTTCGGTGGAAGAAGGGTGATTTAATAGCGCTTAATAATCTGAACGTTCAGCATGGACGAATGGCCTTCACGGGAGAGAGAAAAATACTGGTGCATATGACGACAGACTAAACCCGAACCTGAATTTGTATTTTAAAGCTAAGAAAAGTAATTTTCGCATATTATTATGTAACATTTTTGTTATGATGTAGTTAGATTATCTTGACATCCTAGAATCTAGAGGGAAAGTTTGATAGCCACGAAATTTCTTCCTTCTGAAATTTGTCGCAGAAAACAGTTTTATTTTGTCTTGGCTTTGGGCGCAATAATTATAAAGATCCGCCCAGCGTAAACTTTGCAAACACATTGTGTCTTTTTGACTTGCAAATGTTTCTCAGCTATTAACCTCAAGTGCTCCGAAACAGGTTATATATTAATAAGGCGCCCAGCCGTCTGAAGACACGTACAGTGGTCTGCTTTGCTGCTTTTATTTCAAACAGAGCAGTTACATCAAGGTACTTGTTTTGACGTGGAAGCGGAAGAACTTTATTTTCATCAGTAACAAATTCTCAGTCATGCAATGCAGCGGAAATAAGTGGTGCGAGATATATAATAGCGTGCTTTTCCATACTATTCTTCCGATGTAATTGTCGGAGACTGCGTGATTACTTGCGTGAAGTTAATTTTGTCAACAACATTATCATGGAGTTTCTAATTTGTACATGATTGACGTAACCTCGAATAACCTTTTTCATAGTGCTTAGCAACGATCAATCACAATGTAAAGAATGTAGTATAAGAATTAGGATCTCGTTTCAAGTTGCCAGAGTAGCTCTTTACACGCCTGCTGTAACCGAGTGAATACGCGAGAACGATTAAACAGTTAAACTCAGTCGAGTCTGTTAATTGAGTCCTGTACGTTAGAAGACCGGTTATCCCTAGTAAACGGGGCAAGGTTTACGAAATAATCAACGATCGCCACTGTCTGCCTTGCTATAACTGAATAGAACTAAAATATCTTTAACTACTAGAAATTCCAGTTTTCCTTAAAACGTTCTCACCGTCAGAGGTCATTTATAGGTAATATCACTACACAAAAAGTTAAAAGGATAGAGTAAATTGCCAGCTTGGCTCAAGTCATTTTTTTTGCTACTATTTGTCGCTCTGTGTCAAAGATTGTTTTAACTTTGATCACGAAAATGTTACATAATGGATCTTAATCATTCAATTTGCATTTGTGGACAAAAAGTTTTTGAATATCAGTTGATTAATATAACATTTGCATCGGATGTAACTAAAAGCAAAAATGAGGAATTGGGAATGGGGAAATAAAATTGGAAATTGAAAGTGGGAAATTACTTTTTTGGAGATTTAATGTTTGAAATGCAGAATAGATATCTATCAGCGTTGATAATCGATAAACAAGCTTTCTTTCAAAAACGTTCAGAGGCAAAATTTAAGGGACGGAATAATTAATGATAACGAAAGAAATGATACGAGACAGCTAAAGAATGTTTTAAAACTAAATTTCATTTGTTTCAGTAATAAGTGATGTGTCAAATTAAATCTATTAAGAAGAATGAAAGAGCTATTTTAATGTTTATATGACAAGTAATAAATTGGAACTTTCAAAGAGGTTAGCCATTGAGGGCTTGAATTTTTCAGATTCCAAATGCAAGTAACTTCTCAACACCAAGCGACATAAGGAACCCACAGTTGAATATCCATTTTAAAATAGTGATCGTTTTATTTTTCGGAAGTAATAGATGTATGCTTCAAAGAGAAATTCCGATAAGCAAAAGCACTTGCCTCACTTTCCAAATTAGCGGCTGCAGCAAAACTGAAACCATCTCAAAGAACAATTTTGCTTTCACGACTATAGGACGCGCCAAGTAGATAATGAATCTTACAGGTTTCAAACAGTAATTTGCATGAATATTGGTGGCAAGCGTGAGGCCAACTCCTGAACTTCCGGGGGTTTCCCGCAGACACGAGTAATTTCGTCCTTGAAATGTGATCAACAGGTATATTTTCGTGCCAAATAGAGGCTACTGTGTTTATTATCCTACAAATATATTTTTAACTTACGGGGAAAAAAGTGTTTACGAACTATTGGCAACCACAAAGTTATCTTAAATTTAAACTCAAGTTTTAAACGAAGACTTATCGTAATAGACGAAGAGCTTGAAAGTTAGGGAATATTACTTGAGGTATATCCTCGTGCACGCCCCAGTTTCAGGTGGAGGATAGTTGGTCAAATGAAGCGTTTAGACCAATCACACGCGACGAAAAATATTTGATGAATTATAACCAAAATTATTCCCTTCTCATAAACAGTAAATCTACCAAAAAAGTGAATTTACCGTTTTCAAGAGGGGGGGGGAGGGGTCGGGGGAAGGAGGGTGCGGCTTCACGTAGGCTACAACCTGTGCGATTGTGAGAGAGCTGGTCACGCAATGACATCATGACCACCTCTGGGTCTGTATAATAGGAGAGTCCCAGAGAGACAGTAATGCAATGACTTAACGGCTACCTTTGCGCTGTTTTAATAGGAGAATCTCACACAATCAGTAAAGTAATGACTTAACGGCTACATTTGCGTCGCCATAATAGAAGATTCTGAGATAGCCAAGAACACAACGACTTAACGGCTACTTTTGAACCAATAAATATCATTTTCATCGAACAAATCATGTCAACGTTTGTCTTAACATCGGCTGGAGGCAGTCAACTCGTCTCAGCCATCTCAGTCCGATAAAACTGGCCACTTCCTATTTCTTGTCTACTAAAACAAGTTCAGTAACAGGCAGAATTTTTGAGCGAATTCCTAAAGCGGAGCTGGCACCGAAAACCAGACCACGGCTGCGAGACAGGGAGTTTCTCCCAGGCTGAACGGGTGAAGGATTCCCAGAGTTCTTGGCGGAGCCAAGTGACTCTTTCCCGCACGGAGTGCGCGTCAAAACTAGAGACCAGTCCTCTCTCTCAGGTGCAAATTGCATGGAGTACATAAAGAAGAATCTTACTAATAGGCGGGCGATATTGTTCCGCGGAATTCCAGCTGAAACAGCACAGGACTTCTTGGGCTTAACCCAAGGAATGCGAGGCAAGCCTCTGAACTACGAGGGTGGTGCAGGATCCAGACTCAAGGAACTGAAAAATTCTGACATCTACTTTGCCAGTGCTGAACCTGGAGCGTACACCATCGAGTTGCACAATGAAATGGCGTATCTCAAGGCTTTCCCCAAGAAGGTATTTTTAGACTAAAACACAGACTAATAATGCTGAGACACCAGGGTATTTCTGGGCGCTACTACCCCACTCAGTCACCAGGTTTATGATGCGCTATCACTAATTCAGTAGTTCTTTCGCTCATCCATATATTCATTCATTCGTGGATAAGTTTACTCGTACTTTGGTTTATTTGCTCCCTTAATCAGTTCGTTCTCCCATCTGTTCAATCATTTACCCATTCATTCGTTTGTTCGTTCTCTTTTTCATTTATTTACATGTTCTCTTGTTCACCCGTTCATTTGCTAATCCTCTCATTTACCCTTTCGATTATTACTTCATTAATCAATTGGTTCTTTGCTTCATTGCTTCACAGGTTCATTGGTCATTCGTGGTTTGTTCATTAATACGATTATTTTTTTTATTTGTCCACTCGTTGATTCGTCCATTCTTTTATCCGTCTATTAATTTTTCCCATGGATTCATTCATCCTCCACAGATTTTCTTTTTTTGCCCAAAAGAGCCTGGCGAGAGTTGTGGTGGCGAGACTCCTTTGGCTAGATGCAGCGACATTGTATCCAAACTTGATTCCGAAGTCGTAAAAAAGTTCGAGGTAAAGGAGTCATGTATGTACGACATCTGCCGGACAAATCACGATCAGACTACATGCCCTGGCAGCATCAGTTTTACACTGACGACAGAAAGGTAATACAACTTGGTTCACATCAGGAATCCCATGTAAGAATTGATTGTACTTTAAAGGCCAAAAACAAAATTGTGGAGATTTTAAAAAAGAATGACGATTTTCAGTCTCCAGTTATTGAATTTACACTAATGACCTTATTTACTCTTTTAGGCAGCAGAAATAAGAGCACATCAGCGAGGTAACACTGTAAGATGGGACGATAACGGTGATATGTACTTGACTTACACCGCGCCGGCCTTTCTTTCTCACCCAGTAACAGGAGAAAAAATCTGGTTCAACCAAGCAACAAGTTACCACTGTACTTACTTGAAAGCACTGCCACGGTACAAAGGTTCTGATCTTCCGGATGAGAAATATCCCCATCACACCTATTATGGAGACGGAAGTGACATCGAACCGGAAGTGTTACAACACATCAGAGCAGTTTCATGGTCATGCGCAACTGGGTTTCGGTGGAAGAAGGGTGATTTAATAGTGCTTGATAATCTTAACGTTCAGCATGGACGAATGGCCTTCACGGGAGAGAGAAAATTACTGGTACATATGACGGCAGACTGAACCTACCCTTCACCTTGAGTTTTAGTTTGAAGAGGGATTATAATTAATGATCAAGTAAAAGTTGTCAGTTTTTTAGTTTTTCGACTAAGTTAGCGTACAGGAAACCCAAGTTCATGACACTGAACGAACCCGAACGTGACACATAGCGGCAATGGGGGAATGATTTTTACGGCTAACGGTTAGGATTTTGGCCATTTTACAGCTAACGGTTAACCCAAATGACACATTGTAGAAAGAGAAAATTTTTACAGTTATTTTTTTTTTACGACTTACGATCAAAATTTGTCAATTTTTACGCCTTACGATTAAATTTTTTAGCTGTTTTACGGCTAACAGTTAAACCATTGAGACCATCTTAGCGCTCTAGCGCATAATAATTTTACTTAGCTTATTTTTGATCGATCAGTTATGCCGATAAAACAAAAGACTTCGGTGAGTTTTGCGTTTTAAAACAAATTTACATACCAGATTGTGTCCATAGCGTTTCCCACAGTCAATGACTTGTAGCGAGTTGATATACATTCAGAGGCGGAAATAGAAGAATGGCAGAAATAGCTCGAAAGTCAGTTTTCTTCGCACCTATTAGTCATAAATTATTATAAATAATAATGACATGATCAACAACTTAAGAAGCTCTTGATTGTTAAACAAATTCTCCTTTTTATAACCTTAAGAATTGTATAGAAAAAGTATGGAGCATATGCATACTGATGTTAGGGTGTAAAGGCTAAAGCTGAATTATAAACGCATTTTGATTGGTTCTTACTTATGATCTATATGAGGACCGACAAATAGATGACGTCACCATTCATAATTTTTTGCTTTTTTATTACATAAAAGAAATAGATTCCATGTTTCTATTGGTCCGTTTAATAATAGATCACAGATGACGTCAAAATGTGGTGAGAAAATCAGTGACATTTTTTGGTCTTAGCACATTTTGACGTCATCCGTCATCTATTCCTGAACAGAATCAAAGGAATGGTATTCCATCATGGATGTCACGCGGAAAACGTTACGTGACATGCTAAAGAACGACTGCAAAGGAGAACCTCTGTGAAACACGCAACGTCTGAAAATCAGTTCATGTTTGAAAAACCTCTTAGTTTATCCAAATGATCATATCTCGTTTTAACCTCGTGATTTATCAATCATAAAAGTTAACACTGCTCGTGACCACGCGCACGTATATTCAGGTAGAATCAAACATGTGACGTCAGTTGACTTATTTTACCGGCGTCTTTCACAAACGATAAGAGAGCTTTTCAACATAAGCTTGAAATTTTACGGGTCAAAACCCACGTTGAAACGTTTTTCAAGGAGAAACTAAAGGGGAGTAAACATTACATAAACGCTACTTTAACCCAATCGTGAGCGCTATCACGTTTATCCACGATTTTTTTTCTCGTACACGTGATTTCAGTGGACATGCTGGACACTTCTTCAGAAAGCTCGTAACAGAAGCAGCTTCAAAGTTCACGGGAAACACACCTTAAAACTTCTGTCAAAGGAGAGTTTAAAGACGACCGGCATTAATTTTCTGGTAGGTAAGCCGTGTCTATACTTTCAGCTCATTCGCAATGGAACAAGTTTCACTTTCGACTCAGCTTATCATGGAGGTCTTCAAAAAGCTGTTTTCATCTGTTTACTCAATTGCGCTCCGACTAAAATTCTTTAGCTGCTTATGAACAACAAGACAAAAAACTTACGCCTTGATTTGATGAAAATTTTGTATTTTAAAGCTAACAAAAGTAATTTTCGCATATTATTATGTAACATTTTTGTTATGATGTACTTAGCTTCTCTTGAATCCAGACATCAAAGAATCTAGGGGGAAAATTTGAAAGCGACGTTCTTTTTTCTCTCTGAAATTTGTCGCAGAAAACAGCTTTATTTTGTTTTGCTAGATGGACACAATAATTATAAAGATCCGCCTAGGGTAAACTTTGCAAACACATTGTGTCTATTTGACTTGCAAATGTTTCTCAGCTGTCAAACTCAATGCAAGTGTTCTGAAACAGGTTGTATATTTATGAGACGCCCAGTCGTCTGAAGACATGTACGGTGGCCTGCTTTTCTGCTTCTATTTCAAACAGAGCAGTTGCATTCAGGTACTTGTATTGACGTGGAAACGGAAGAACTTAATTTCATTCGATCACTTTAAACACCTAATCAGTAACAAATTTTCAGTCACGCAATGCAACGGAAATAAGTGGTGCGAGAAATATAATAGCTTGCTTTTCCACAATATTCTTTCGATGTAATTAACGATCGCCATTGTCTGACTTGCTCTAACAGAATAGAACTAAAATATCTTTAACTACTAGAAATTCCAGTTTTCTTTAAAATTTTCTCACCTTCAGAAGTAATTTATAGGTTATATCACCACACAAAAAGTTATAAGGAATAACTAGAGTAAATTGCCAGCTAGTGCTTTTGTTGATAAAACACAGAATTATCTGGGCAAAGTTATAGAGCAGCTGGTAGGAATTTTTAAAGGGATGTAGGACTCTGCTGTTCATCTCTCTGGGATATTCCTGATTGTTTTCTAACAGCACAATATTGTTTGAATGTGGTGTGTTGTTGATTGGGACAGAGTGAGGTGGTGACTTCTTTGAGATTTTCCTTCCCTCTTCTGTTTTGACTTTTTATAGTCTAAAATCAGTATGCATATTCTCCATACTGTTCTCTTCACATTTCCTCAGGTATTTAACATCAAGAGATTTGGTGATCATTTCCTTTATTCTTGTGACCTTCTGTTGTTTGCTTCAGGGGTGATATTGTGAGGAGAAATTAGGTGCTGGTCACTCTAAGGGCTTAAGAGGTTAATTATCTGTACCTGCATTACTCCTCTTTGGAATAAATGCATTGGCAGGGTGGAATTTTCATGAAAAAAGTTTCTTCTGGCTTCATCTCTGAGAGTTAAGTGTCTCAGACCTCACACTTTGCCTCTCTCCAGCTGGGAGTATAAAACGGTGTCAGAAAACTTTTAAGCAAACTACAAACCCCATCACAATTGTTGAAAAATTTTCCCCTTCCCTTCTTGTTAACCTTGGTAACAGGAAAGAGGAAGTGATGTGTCAGTAAAACACAATGAAGGTTTGGGAGAATTGCAGGGAAATCTGTGGTGACATGCATCAGCATCCTGTCTGAAATTGCAGAGCTAAGCTCCAGTAATAAGGGAGTAATTTTCCTCACAAAAACAATCCTATTTTATGTATATTTTACGTCAATTTTAATGCTATCACATCTATTTTTATACTATTTTATTCTCTCAGACTTACATTTTATTCCTATTTTACCTGATAGGGAAAATAGAGCCATGTGGTCTTAAAATACTGAACCTTTTACTACTGCTATGAAGAATCCCTCTCTCAAATCTTATTTAGGATGAAATAAGTTCCTTCACAGGAAGTGTTATTAACCTTTTGAGTTGCTTAAGTACTCAGTACTTCTCCTTAGATTACTGCTGTATTGTTTAGCAGACAGATGACAGGTTAGAGGCAATGGGGTGTTTTAGTGAAATAAATTGATATAACAGGAAATATTTAGAGGCTGGGATGATTCTGAGGATGGAAAGGTTTGCTAAATGAATATAATCTTTGAAATATCATTGTTATGCTGTCACATCTCAGCCAGGCCTGAGATGTGATCACCCCTTTTTTCTTTCAACAGCCAAGGACTATCAGAGGTGATTCTAACTTGTGATTGCCATGGCCACTGTACGAGACAAATTGTTGACGGCAGTCTATGAAGAGGAGCATACAGCCCCAAGTAAAGTGACAATTGTTGGTGTTGGACAAGTAGGGATGGCATGCGCTTACAGCATAATGCAGCAGGTTGGACTTTACATTTTAAAGTATACATCCATTAATCAAATATCATCCCTACTTCTTAATTAGCCCTTTCTTTGTCTTTTCATTTTTTTCCTTTTCTTTCCCCCTGCAGGTCAAACTTATCTGACCTTTTTATTCCCATCGGTGAATAATATCACCCTAGGTGATATCTTGATGTAAGACCAAATTCTCTTGTTCTATTTACAAGGAAATGTGTGGCAATCAGTAGGAAGAGTTATTGACTATATCTTTAGAGGGTAATGGGAATGAATGGTTAAATGAGGAGGGATATACTGAAAATGTTTGTAAATGCACTGCTCCACTAGGCTGTTCTATATAGCATATGTCATTTTCATCACTGATCAGGGTATTTGCCGTGAACTGGCCTTGGTTGACATGATTGAGGATAAGCTGAAAGGGGAGATGTTGGACTTGCAGCATTGTCAGCGGTTTGTCAAGAACGTCAGCATTCGTGCAAGCACTGGTATAAATTATTTTTCTCTTGTTCTTTGTGGTCTGATTAAGGACCACTTTCATGTTTGATGCCAGCATGTGTTTTATTAGCCAGCATCTCAGCCCCATCTCCTTTCCACTCAGATTATGCTGTTACCGCAAACTCCAACTTGTGCATTGTGACTGCGGGCTCGCGTCAGAAAGAGGGTGAAAGTAGAAGGGATCTGGTACAGAGAAATGTCAACATCTTCAAAGGTAAATAATGGTATGTCTTTGGCTGGAGTCTTTCTGCAGAATGATTCATGGAATAAAAGCAACCACTTGACAATAACATTGTGGATGCTCATGCAGTTTTTAATGCATTTTCTACTTTTCAGCAATCATTCCACAGCTGGTGAAACACAGCCCAAACACCATTCTGATGATTGTCTCAAACCCAGGTAAACAATCCAACAATATTTAACAATTACATAATAAGATGAATTCTACACCCATTTCGATTGGCTCTAATGTACGATCTATCTGAGGACAGACGCATAGATGACGTGACCATTAACGACATTTTGCTTTTTTATCATACAAAACAAACTGATTCTTTGTTTTGATACATCTGTTCAGTAAAAGATCACAGCTGTGACAAGAACAAAAAAACTGTGGTAAGATCAAAATGGGGGGCACGCGAGGCGCAGCCGAGTATGTTACTGATGGGAGTGAAGTGTCTTGCGCATGCCCAAGAATACAATACAATGACCCGACTTCGGCTCAAACCCAGACCTCTCGACATTGAGTCCAGCACGTCTCCTTTCGAGCGTCAGCTACGTGTACAATGTATTGTTAGTAAACATGGAAATGAATTTTTCATTATTATCTTACAAATTCCATTATTATCTTACAAATTCCATTATTATCTTAGTGGACATTTTAACTTATGTGGCATGGAAAATCAGCGGACTTCCCCATGAGCGAGTGATTGGAAGCGGAACGAACCTGGACACGGCCCGGTTTCATTTTCTTATCAGTGAAAAACTTAACATCGCGCCAAACAATGTGCATGGATGGATCATTGGGGAGCATGGCGATGCTAGTGGTACGTTATCAATACTCCTTTCTTAGCTCTTCATTGGTAAGGGCCACTGATCATAATCATAGGGGGTATGTACATTTTAGTTCAAATGGTAAAACAGACCAGGTGACAGCTGACCTCTGATATAAGCTGCCCCGTTTGTGCCTCTTCCAAAAGCAAGTCGCTGCGACTCAGTAGTACTTTCGAATAAAAACCAGCCACAGTTTGAATAACTTGTTTCGACGGCAAAGTTCTGTCGTAGAACTTAAGTCGTCTCAAAAAATTTCCATGTGGGGTTGGTTTCCGCTCTTCTGTGGAGTCCAGTCTTTGCTCCTCTCGCACTAACATGGGCCTTTTCCCAAACAGCGGGAAGTTACTAAGCCAATTGTAGCTGCGACCCGTTGCCTAGTGACTAAATCTCAACCAATGAGCGCTCGTTTTTTTTTTACCCTCATAGTGAATCTCCCATATTACTTCGGGTGAAACAAGCTCTCCCTTACTGTTTTGCAAACTTAAAATTTTTGGGCTCATTCGTCAAATGGTTGCTGTTCTATGTATTTCCTCGTTTCTCAGTGCCTGTTTGGAGTGGTGTGAATATTGCTGGAGTTAATCTCAAGGATCTCCACCCAGACATCGGGTCTGATGGCGACCCGGAAAAATGGAATGAAGTACACCAGAAGGTTGTGAACAGGTAACTTTTTTTGAATTGTGCATCGTATTTTGAACACTGCGTGATCTGACGTTTAACGGGACAGGTCTGACTTCCTGCGTTTCAAATTTCCCAGTGCAATGGCTTTGGGTAAAGAGGAGGGGGGGGGGGGTGGGGAAGAAATCGCCCGTGCCCGAGTTAAATCAGTTCACCTTCCAGTCCACGAAGGAATTAGTAACCTTAGCTCTTTGACGATTTTCGACCTTGTATGTGTACTTGCGTTGATCTGTCGTGTTTTCCTATTATTTGTCCATTTTTACTTGGATACGTTATCCTAGAACAAGGTCTTCTTGATGCATATCATTATTATTCGAGGGAGAAAAGGTGTTTGTTTTTGCGAGGTGTTTAATGTTAGGGGCTCACTACATCGAGATTTAACGAGTTCAGATCTTGAAATCATTGTCAGTAGTAACCTATTAAGCTTTGACTTTTCCAATGGTGTAAGATTGCACGCGTAAACTTGCAGGTTTGCAGAAAAGCGCCACAGCTACTGAAATTCTACTATAAGATTTGAGAGAATCTCTTAGAGGGCAGCGAAACGCAATATATTGTTCTTTCTCCTGTTCAATTTAGCGAGACCTTGACTCCGTCAGTGATAGTGTTCTTACTTCTCCATTTAGTGCCTACGAGGTGATCAAACTGAAAGGTTACACATCCTGGGCCATCGGTTTGAGTGTCGCCACCATGATTCAAGCGTATCTAAAAGTAACCATAAGAACTTACATTCTATTTCAACCCTTGCTAAGGTGAGGTTTACACGTTACAATGAAGATTATAGATGGACGTTAAGAATAGGGCCGAATGGAAACCGGTGGTAAGTCTGTACTTTATCCAAGTGGCCCATCCAGCCGTAGCTTAACCCCGGTATTTCCCACAGCCATGAATCGCCTAAGATCATTACGACTCCACCCCCCCCCCCACTCACCCCCCACACCCCACTGGGTGGGATGCCATCCCATCGCAAGGTTACCACAAGCTTCCCTGACACTTTGCCGTTTCCCCTTTTTTTCTCCTGGGAGGAGACAGGCACTCTGAAAGTAAGTGTTTAGCCATAGCGTATAAATGTGCGCTTGCTATAAAGGTCCTCTTGATTGGAAATTTGCTCTAGAAATCGACCTGCCAGTTCCCCTTCATCCTGCTTTTCAATTCAGGTTTATGCATGGAATCGAAGAAGCGGTGTTTCTCATCCTTCCTTGCGTGCTCGGCTCCCATGTCATCATGTACGTCATCAAGCAGACTTTGGACATAAACGAGGCAAAGAAACTTCATACCTGCGCGCTCACGATGAACGAAGATTCCACAGATTCTTGTGATTTCTGAGTACATATAGTGGTGTCGCTGTAAAAGCCCAGCTGTAAGCTATCTTAAAAAGATTATCTGTTTGTAAGTTACTTATTTTCTAGCTATGGTATGGAATCATTGGGCATCTCGTACTGTCTGTCGATCCAGACTATCCATCAGTCACCTCCTTTTCTGAGTCCTTCGCGCGTGTTAAAAAATTCAGTGAAGAAAACCGTGATGTGAGAGCGCCGCGCGGACGTCTGTTCGTGGCGCCTCATTCCTGAAGTTCCAATTTTCTTTTTTCACTGATTGTTTTTTTCGGGACTCCCGCGGCAGACTTTGCCTGAAAAGCAGGGACTGCTCCACTAGTAGTTTACTCTTGACCCGTTTAACGTTGCCGGTTGTTTTTTCGCTTCTCCCATGGTGGACCAGTGAGACAAAGGAATTGCTCACAATGTAACCCTTGAATTCATGGAAAACATTTGCTTGATATGCTCAGATGCGCCGACTGTAGACAAATTAATGTAACTAAAAATTTGAATAAAGCAGCTTAAACCTTACAACGAAACAAACTCTTTTTTTTATTTAGAGAAATATATATACAACAAACTACGCTGAGTAATATAAACAACCGCTCCTGTCGCATACAAAATACATAAGCATCAAATCTCAAATGAATGCCACGAACGACTTACTGTCTTTCAAAGTTACAAAAGTAGCAAATAATGCAGCTGTAGTTCCGAACATATCAAATTCGATAACTACCCTTGCATAGCAGTTAGCGATTTGTTTTGCAACACAGAAAGAACAACTTTAAACTGTTTGTATTTTCTGAAATAATTATCTCCAACCAAGAATTCATCGAAGGGAATCGCGCGTTTCCTTTTGCCAATCGTTCCAAGGATTTCCACGTTTAACTTATTTCGTTTAAGATGGCAAACTGATTTTTTGAACAACGTCGGCAATTTCAACTAGAACAGACGAACTTCATAACAAAAACGACAGCTATTCTCTTCTTATATTTCTGCTGTCGGCTCTTGCGTTCCTCATGGTTCAGATAATTTCCGTTTCACTATCGCTCGCTACCTTTGTCTTTCGTTCAAACCGCCCTCTTCAGCAGGTGACAAAGTGCAAACGCATTGCAGACCTATGTTGTGACAATATGTTCGTCCTTCACCACTTCGACCCCGTTTAGCTCATCCGGCTCCATTTCTGATCGGTGGTGCCCAGGCCCTTCTTGACTCGGATTTTCAAGAAAGTTATGAACAAAGTTCTGGATCTCCCCTCTAGCTTCTGTCATGGGAAAAAGATCACGGAGTTAAATGCACCAATCACAAGCGCTGTACATACAAATACAAGAAGACATGTTCGCTGTAAACATTGGTGATAAAACTTTTCCAAAGACAATTGTTAACCCATCACACCCTAACATCAGTATGCATATTCTCCATACTGTTCTCTTTACATTTCCTATGGTACTGACAAGGAATTTTTTCAACATCCGCAGATTCTTCGGTTTTCTATAATTCTGTAATGTTTGATTTATGAGAAGAAATCCACAGAAAACTAGATGCTTATCACTCTCAGAGGTCAGAATTAAGAACAAAACCTACTAAAAGATTTAATTCCCCGAGCCACAAACGATTTCCTCGACAAGGGTTCTTTATGCCATCTACAACAGAAAATTTAAACTTGCACGAGTCATTACTTTACGTGATTAATGTTTTCACGTTAATAACCTGGCATGGGAGCTTTTGAACTTATCATCTTGCTTCATCTAAGTTAAATCTTTTTGAAAGGAAACCTTTCTGATGATATCAAATGAAGAGAAATACAAACGCTCCACTAAAAAAAAAAAAAATAAAAAAAATAATAGCCCGTATCAAGCACCTATCTTACATTTAAGCTTCCTCTCAGCTTCAATCTTGGCGCAGCGTTCTTTTTCCAGCTCTTGGAGTAACTCATCTACAAAAGGCGACAAGAAGGAAAGCATAAATCACTCAAAGAAAACTGCAGAAGTCAACCAGATATGTTAATTTCAAGAAATGGGTGTTGAAGGGTCGTTGAAACAGAGTCTTAAAGCCTCCTTGGTAATTCACTCCACCCCAATCCCCCTCTTCTCCTCATACATGGGACACGACCCCATGAACACCTACCCCTGTCAGCACGAAAAAGGTTTTTTCATTTCGCCGGCACTTTAATATATCAGGATATACCAATACAGGTATGTGATCATCTTTCTTAATCAATAGCCCCCCTTCCTTCCCCCTCCCCTCCCTCTCCTTCTTCTCTTCTTCCCCCCCCCCCCTTCTATCTCCCTCCTCCCTCCCCCTCTCCTAACTCAAGGAATTCCACATTGTAACTCGCATGTATTGTTAGTTAAATCACGTTGGTGGTATTTTCCTTCTTTAAACATTCTACTAGGCAGTTAGGTGAACTTCTTTCATAAACTGTCTATACATAGCTTGCTCACCGTTTCGCTGTTTAAGAGCATCTTGGGTCGTTTGTCTCAGCTGTTCTTCAAGCAGCTCACATCGTTGTTGTTCCTCTGACGAATTCGAAAGAAAAGAATCAAACTCAACGTTCTACCAGTACTCTGCTACACTTAACACCCTAAACATCGGTTTGCAAAATCTCCATTCTGTTCTCTATACTTTTCCCAGGGTACTTACAGGGAGAATCAGCTTCTTTAGTGATCTCATGATCATTTCTTTTATTCTCATGACCTTAAGGTTTGATTTAGGAGTGATAGTGTTGGGAGAAATAAGATGCATATCAATCTTAAGGTTTAAGAGATGTGAGATAATATGGCTACTATTTGATTTCTAGTCGAAAATTATACTCTTCCATAGAGGAAGACGAAGACTGAACAAGGAATATTAACTTTTCCTGTCACACTACAAAGTTCTTTCGCTATTAAGCAAACTACCCAGGGCTTAACAATCCGCACCAATTCAAAAGAGAAAGTGAACGTCTAATTTCCAGTGGCTTACTACTGAAGATACTTAGAACTTCTACGACTATATTGCAGGAAATAATTGATCGCTTAAAATAGTCGCTGATATGAAGAATTTGAAAGGACTGCCCAGAACTTACCAAGGAGTTGTTCAGCCAGCTTACGCCGCGCTCTCTTTTCTTTCTTGAGTTTCTTTTGAAGAAAAGCTGAAGAAAAAAACCGAAAAAATATGAGTGGTAAAGCTATAATCAGCAACACAAGTCTTAAGCAATTCAGTAGTCTACTTCATTAATTCACGCTTTTCTTTTCGTGCTTATTTTCAAACTGAAACGCAGACATACTAGCTGTGCCTAACAGACCGAGTTTCAAAACAGCCGGTGGCAATGACATGCTTACAGAAGGGAAACTATCCGCGTTTACGCTGCTTCGTCACGGTTCAAGCGAAAAAAAAAACCGAAACGCGTACACTTGTAGGAGCAGAATCGCAAGAATTGCATGCATACTTAAAGTTCCCAAAAGAGTTCATATCCTAGTAAATAGCTCCTGTGACGTCGAGTTTAAATAATGAAACATATATAATAATAAAGCCCGATAGAGCTTGCCACGTATTAATTAAACTGACTAAGTCACGGGATGCGAGAGCATAAGACTTCCTTTTTTACCGTGATCGAGCGTGCGACTCCTGGCGCTGAATTTCGCATAACGGCATGGTTAGCCTGAACTTGAAGCAAACTATAACCAGTTTAGATTAAGCGGATTTTCGTCAATTTTCGTTTGTGAATACAATTTTTCGTGTTTGATTAAAACAACCCGAATTTCACTTAAATCAATCCGTCCCGTCTTTTGAAGTAATCACATCTGCCTTCTTGCAAATCGATACACCTCACCACGACAGTTTTCTTGCCGCCACCAGTTTTCCTTGATATAATACTTAACTCTAAGAACTGATACACGAAAACTGTGAGGCAGTCAGGAAATGAAAATAAACATTGACATCTTGGCAGTAGGAAGAGTCGAAGATAACGAATGAAGGCCCGAAGGGAGAATTATGTTTACCTTTTCCTCTCTGCAGAGCAGCGGATTGTCTTTCGGCTTTCTCTCGAACCTCACGCTCGCGATGAATGTATCGGCGAAGTTCATCTAAGAAGAAAGGCATAAAATAGATAAATTAGTTTAACCCTTAATTCCCGAGATCTGATTGTAAATTCTCCTCTCTAGCTGCTACATATTTCCTTGTAAATTAGTTACGAGAATTTGGTGTTAGATCGAGATATTAACTTCTACGTATTTCTCGATGACGTTACTTACTTCTTTCGTAAACAGCTTGTCTCTCGTTCTGTCTCGTATTTTCTGCAGCCACCTTCAGAAGACCCTGTATGTTCAACAGAAGACTTTCTGCAAAAGGAAGAAGGCAGTGATAATTTGAGTACTGTGCGAAAGATAAATCTTGTAGTGAAAGATTCATTTGTAGCTCTGTTAAAGTTACATCCTGAAAATCACAGCTAAAACTAACCCGTGGATCCAGGCTCCCTGAATTCAGGCTGAAGAGGAAAATTAAATCAGATTAGTGATAGAATCTAGTTAATTGTAAAATGTATAAAAATAAGTTATAGTCTCAGTAACAAACCTCTCGAGATAACACGTGTGGCGAAGAGGCTGACATTTCAGAACCCGTATCATTAACAGCGGCATTCCTGAACTCCACATGCTCAGATGTGCCAGTGCTACTGACATGAGGTACCGAGGCTTCCACGTTCATTGCCTCTCCCACACTAGGAGACCTCCCTGGGCTGTGATTGGCCACCGCTGACGCACCGTTGCTAAGTGGACCGCCATTCGTTGCTGGACTCAACACATTTCCTTGCGGACTCAAAGACGCCTGAGGACGAGGTGGAAAGTTGAACGCGCATGACTGAGAGTTTGGCGGCACGGCAACGCCATTGGGCGGGCTTATGATACGTGATGGCGGAGCGTTCGTTGGAGAATGAATTACGTGTGTGGTAGAATATCGCGGGCTCCCGTGAAGACATGGTGGCGTGAGATTGGACGGTGTCATGTTCAGAGTGCGCTCAGGCGGTCGGGAAATTGGCGTTCTGAACTGTGGGTCTTTCCTTTCAGCCCCAGTTGAATTGTTGTTGGCATCACGTGACCCTTCAATCGTCAAAGTTACACCAGCATTAGGCGACGAATCGCCCGAAATGGACTTGTTCGTATCGTCTGTCTTCATTGGTTCTCCGTTCGATATGTTGACAGGTCTTTCAGCGTGATGATCGACTTTGAAATGCTTGAACGGATTGTTTAGCAGCTCGGGAGGAATGTCGGGATTCTTTTTACGTCGCCCTGGGCCCCTGAGGCAAAAAGTAAAATAGGATAAGAAACATAACGTCACGTCCCAGTTACCCTCCCCCCCCCTCTCCGACTGAGATACCCTTCCCTTCCCTCCCCCCAAAAAAAAGGATACTCCTCCCACGGCGACCGCCCGCTTCTATGACATGTTTACCTATAGGGTTTCCACCCGTATGACAGTCAGACCGAGGAGAAAAAATGGAGAATGTCTCTTTGCTGTCTCATTGAATACTATGGAAACTATTAAGCCTGGATTACCTTTTTTCAAGTGGAAACTAATTGACGGATCATAATTTTTTGCGTTTAGGTTATGGATAGGGTAAGAGTTATTTTTATAGGGGTGAGTTGTCGCCTTATTAGGTGTTAGGAATCGTCATGCATCCGATCAGTGGCTCCAAAACCCAAGTCAGACAGAACTGAAAGAGAAGAGTTATTTTCAGGAACAACTGTGCAGTAGTCTGAGCTCAAAAACAAGGTTAAACGTCAATTTCTTCTCTTTTTTTGCAGAGAATTCACACTCCGTCTGAGGAGAAATTCTAACTTTTCTTTACTATAAAACTGTTTTCAAACCTCGATAATAGAGCAAAGGATGGCGTAAGGTTTGAAAATGTCCTTGGGTAACACCTTACATTGAAACTTTCACCTGCGAAAGATTTGTTTTGAGTAAAAGTTTCAAAATTGTCTTTTTGAATAGTTCACATGTTGTCCAAATATTCCAGCAGCGTTCACCTTTCCAATTGCTTATCGATTCACGACTGTCATCATGAGAAGCAATATCAATGCACACTTGTACAAATATTATTTTTCGTCTTACTTGACTGCTTGGAATCATCTTCTTTCGTCCCTGATTAAACAAATATGTTCACCGCCTTAATTTGGGTAAAAATGCCAACATCTTACAGAATATTTACAATTCAACCGTTGGACGCGACATTTTACAGAGAAGTTTTTAAAGATCGGAAATGCAAAAACAAACTACAAAACCTCCATTAAGATCACCTATGTTCAAGCTGCAATATTTGCATTACATTCCTAATGTTTAAAGCTCATATTTCGGCCTCTTTGAAAAATTCCATGTAGAGTATTTTAGCATTAAAGCGTTTTGGAGATATAGGTTTTTTAAGTTGTTATTCACAAGTACCGATTCCGTTGCTAACCAGATCACAAATAAGTATCTGAAATATTTCCCTCCTGTCTTGTTCAATATTTTTGGCACATTTTCCTTCTTACTACGTAGAATCAAAAACATTTTCTCTCTAAGTAACAAATATAATGCAAGGGGAAAGCACCCGGGTAATCATCATGTTTAAGTCCCTTTTAAATGACATGTTCATTCTTATTGCCTGAATTTTTTTATCTATCTTCTGCATGTATTTCTGGGCGAACTTCAATTAGCTTGCACCAGTATTTGAATAACGGTAAGAATCACTTCACCGGCTTCCAACCTCTTTTTTAACTCTCAGTCCAACCACACTAAAAAGTGCTAGCCACAAGGAAGCTGCAGTGAAAGATATCATAAAATTACATATTGTACTTTATTCATGACATGCGATTGTTTCTTTAGCCGAATTTCTTTTTATCCTGTGGCGAACACACACGCCGAATCACACGACTGGACAGAAGATAAGCATTGAAAAGTCTGTTATTGTTAAATCAAGCTTTCCGGAGCAAATTCGTTTTAGGTTTAATAAAGAAAAAACAATTGTACTTTCAAATGAGAATCTAAGGAGCCCAATATCACACGAAAAAGAAAAAAAAAAGAATGTACTCGTACGACCAAAGCGCATAAAGTGCTCGAACACTTTCATAGTCAAGGCGCACAAATTTACACCTTGAGATTCTAAATAAAGTCAAAACTACACTGAATTCACTTCCGTGAGGTTTGTATCATTTCGTACTAGATTTGCGAGTAATTAACTCTTCACATTATTTAAAAGTGTTCAACTCCATTTCCTTTTTCTCATCACTGGAAATTTCACGCTGAAGCTATCTACTTTAATCTTCTCGTTTTAAATAGAGCTTGAGATGTCATTAAACTGATCTGTTTTATCAGCGGGCAAGTACAAAGTGGATTTGCACATCAGCATTTCCGTCTTTCGTATCGAAATCAAATTAATCCACAATTTGTACCTAAACTTCACGCAAAATCCTTCAAAAAGAAAGAAATTTAGAAATTAGAAAGCGATATTCTGGAGGGGAAAAATGGAGTCTTGCAAATGCCATTTGCGATCTCCATTTCTGAGCATGTTCTTAAAGAAACACCACAAGTAATCCATCTCGTGGGCAAATTTGCGTGATTCTATTTTCGGATCAATTCGTTTGCTTTCACTCATCTCTCTACTACTCAAAAGATTTGAATTCGATAGCATTGTGGAACAAACTAATGAGCCGATGGAATTTATATATTTTGATCTACAGCTGATTGGAATTTTCGGACACAATATTATCACGCAAGGGATTAATTTAATGAAAAGCTGTGTTCTTAGTTTGGCAATATTGCCCGCTCCGGATAACTCTCGAAAAGTTCCAGTTTGCATTTTTAGAGATTAAACAAAATGTCAAACACTTGAAGGCTGTATTAATTCGGCAAATGGCACGCATCTGCTAAACCACAACATTTATATAGCATCGCGCTTCAAATAACATATATTTATCTTCATCACGACACGTTTGGCGTGTGGCTTCGTGGCTAAGCATAATTTATCATTTACACTAAGAACAGTGCCATTTCGCAGTGAGACCATTTTAGTGAAAAATCAACGAAAACATTTCAACGAAAGCCCTAACTTACATCTGAATAAATTTTGGTCCCTGAGCCACGTTATCAACGTACAAATTCTCTATAGTGCCTCATACTTAATCCATTCAACATTACTGTGGAGAAATTGCAATCCATTCCTTGAAAACCACAAATTTGCAGTCTTCGTTTCAATAATTGTTTTCACCTGCAAAACTTGTAAAACCTTGTATCATCTTTGGAATTTAAAAAAAGGGAAAAGAAGAAAATGGAAGTTGGTTTACCTCATAATGATATGGTGCGATGGAGAAACCTAAGAAAATAATAGAAATTAATTGTCCTTTATTTTTCTACTTAGAATTGAAAGAGAAGAAAGCTTTAGGAAGTAATTTCAAGCTCACCACGTTGCAACTGCTAATCGATTTTACAATTTGCGCGGTAAATAGACCATTTCAGTTCGAATTTTTGAGAACACTCCCTAGAATGACTGCTGACGTTTAAAGAATCGACAGCGAATGAACCTTATTGGTCAACGAAGAGTTACACAAATGTCTAATATTCAAGAAATATCTTTCAATTCAAGGCGAAACTTCAACCTGTTTTTTTTTCTCTCTTTATCTTTTTTCCTGTCAGTTTTTTACGTTTTTTTCATATCACTGTTTAATTAGGTAAAATTCCCTCAGGAGGTGCGGCACCATGGTACTCTGAAAGAGACGGGGCTCCAAAACGCAATTTCATGGAAGAGACACCAAATGGATGAGATCATTCCTCTGTTTGATTTTTTTTTTTTTTTTCCATCGTGTCCAAAACTACCTTTTGTTTAAGGGAGTCAAAAAATTATTGTTGGGTGAGATGCAGAACTGATGACAAAAAGATGGTTAAGAATTGAGATAATTTTAAAAACGAAATATCGAAGGTTAAACGTGAAAATTTCAACCTACATCTTAAAAGTAGTACAGAGTGTGACTAAGTTCAGTTCAAGATCCCTAAAGTGTTCGAAAACCGAAAATCCATATTACTTCATTCTTATTTTAGTTAGACGCGTCACATGGATTTTGAATTACTAACACTTTTTGAAATTTAAATTAGGCCTCGCAAATGAATAGGATGGAAAAATTTAATGAACATTCTTGGTAAACATAATGCTAATTCAAAGCTACCTGTTTAACGCCAAACGATCCATTAAAAACTTCGAGTCAATTAACATAAACACTTTGTTTTCGACTGGAGTTTTCCTATTGCGAAAAGTAAACAAACTGCCTTCGCACCTACTGAAAACAAAATTTACCTTTTCCCACTGTGAGATAAAAATGTTTGTCCAGGGCAGTTACAAAATCTAAAGTATGTTATAATTTACGCCGCAAAATGTGTTGTACCCTCCCTGAACACAATAGGAAATAAGTAATTTAATGTCCAACAATGGCTTATTCAAAAAGTGTAATTACACATTGTGGGGGTTTCCGAACGAGTATGCACATTTACGCTTATGAAGTGGTTCATTACGACAAACTCTTCCCGAAAATTCGAGATTTCGTTTCAGAATTCTAACTTAATTTAAATAGAATTGTAAAATCTGAAGCTAAATGTCTTTGAATAATTGTAACGAGCGATGTTATTGTACCTGATAATTTCTTACCTGTAAAGCAAACAATCTTCGTAGAGTCTGTTGAAATCTTCGCGCGAGATCAACTTGCAGCGATTTACGACTTGACCTATGGCTCCAACACTTCGCATCATGCGAACTTGCTCCACGTTGCAGTTCTTTCCTTGAATGTTCATCCGTTTGAGTTTTGTGTACACAGTGTGCATTCCAGACACAAGATCCTTCAGAAAATACTCATACACTTGCGGAAAGCAAAGCAAATCTTCCCCCTCGACGTTGAAGGCGGCGATTTCTTCCCCGTTCAAATTTACCATTTTCAATTTGTAATCGCTCCCGTACGGTAATGTAGGAGTTTCCACTTCAATCGACTCGTAATGGTTTGGCGTTTGAGGAGAATACACTGGCGGCTCCATGTTTTTTTATGCCGGAGTTGCTGATCGCCGCAATGCGCAATTGTGTAACCGGCTCAGCGCATGCAAAAGTACTAATAGTAAACTCCAAGAATCAACAACTGTTAAATTTTGACAATGTCTAACCACGTGGGTAAACTTAAAAATCCCGCAATGCTCATGCGTTAGAAGGTAGCCACGCCCAAAAATCACAGGCCGCTGATAGGCGATTGGTAGAAATTAGCGAGACTGTCATCAATCAGTCTGAAGTTAGATTTGTGATGTTTTCTTCTGCTGGGAAGAAGAGTTTTTTCTTACACCAACAATCGCACCCGGGAATCAATTTTCAGATTTGATATTTGCCAGTGTGGCGTGGGTAGCTCTTGGTTTGCGTGGAGCGAATCATAAAGCTTTCGTGTGTTTGGCATATTTTTATGGACATTCCAAGACAAAATTGAATTGACTTAGATAATTACACATCAGGAAAATGGGTCATTTAGTAAATAGCTCGCTCCCGGAAACGCCAAGATCTGTAACAGTGTATTGTTTTCATGATAATCTGAGCTTGCATTTGCCAAATGGAATATGAATGATTTTGACAGATTTGCAGACTTGGGCACAGGCATTTTTAACGCGTTGATCGAAATGTGTGCTTCTGTAGGCGATATTTGATCAATATCATAGATTTATGGTTAAAAATAGAATGTTTTGGTTGTGAACTTGATTTGTTAAGTCAATTCTGTGTATTATTTGTGAATTCCTTTCTCACGGCGTATGATTTTGTTGATAACAGAATTCAGCGACATTGAACAGGAATACGTCAAAATCAAATCTGATTGATCCTTTTTCTACCAACAGTAACTCAACTCATTTTCGCCTTGCAGATCACGTCTCAAAACCCCAAATATCCTTCTATTTGAAAGAAACACGGCCTAATTTTGTGGATTCATTGGGTTTCTTTGTGTGGTGGCAAAAAGCATTGCATAAATACACCCTTGAACCGTGCTTAGCTTTGTAAAACCACATTAAACAATAAGAGACTGAGGTGTCAGAATTTCAATTAACGTGAAATAACTCAGTCGCCGTTTTCAATAAATCAGAAACATTCTGAGGAATGAAACTTGAGGAGAAAAGCCTCAATTATTTCGAAAGCTGGGCACGAAAGCCACAGATTCTTCCAAAACGTTCTAGCTCTTGCAGTTTCCAAATTTTTAAGCGGCAAACTTTACTCGACATTAATTGTTTTCTGTTCAAACATTTAGCTAAGTAAATTCTAAGAATCCTGTTGGTCGAAATGTGATATTTTGACAATACATATTCACTCAGCGCCAGTGTTATTATTGTTTTGTATTCTGTGATTTTCAGCATGATAACACAATTGCCGGCTTCCCTTTTGTCACGGTAATTTCAATGCATGGCTTATTTGCTGATTTGAACAAAAGCCTGCTCTGAACTCAAAACCCCACAGGCGAACGCGTCTCTGGAAAACAAACAAAAAACCCGAAGTTTTAATAAAGCCATGATCTTAACTTAAACATGATGATGCTTCTTGGCATACATATTGAAGTCATTACCTTTGTTGTCAAGCCAATATCATTTAATTGCCTAAGTTTCATTCAAAAAGCGCCCGTTGCATTCCATTTCAAAATGCTCACGTTATCTGTTGAGAAATACAGAAGCTCTGGATCTTAAAACGTATATTTTATGCAACAAGAAAGACGAACAGACTAACAGTGTTAGCTAAGTTTGCATCCTACAGCACGACAATTGCTGACAGTCATTGTTGCATCGCATAAAATGAAGTGTACCATTAAACTGTTTCAACTAGGGTCAGCTGAATGACCAGTCATATTCCCCATTCAAGCTGTCTATAAGCAACGTCGAACAGCAAGTAAATTGTACCTATTTTCAGTAGGCCGAGGCTTTTATTAGTCCATAATCTTCCGAGTCCACTCCTTTCTCCATACGCGGGTTGATAAAAACACAGTTTCCGGAAATATGTAGATCTTAAGTACCGGAAATGACAGATTTTTCCCTGAGTTTCCAAAAGCAAAACGTCATATAACGAGGTAAAATATATTTGGGAAAGAACAGAAGTAGATCCAAACTAAGACCCACTACATGGTAACTGGGGCGCCTAAAATCTCGCTTCGACGGGCCATGATCCTGTTGGTTTGAAGAAAACCATGCCAAACGGCTTCTCCAAAGTTGCGCTAATTTCACCCGTATTATGGGTAAAAGCGCGCCTTCCTCTAGGTTATGACGTAGCCCCAAAACGTGGATACAATAGGCAATCGATTTTTCAGTAAAAATATCTTAGTTTCGTGGTAGCTGCCTCCAGATTATTCGTTATGGGATTCTTAAAAGCAGCGGGAGAATCATTGTACCATTAAGATTAAGAAGGATTGCCCTACAAGCGGAAAACCAGCAATGGATGAAAGAGAACTTCTTATTTTTTTCCTTTTTTTTTGTAACGAACACATTTTTATCTGAAAACTTAAAAACAGGAATATGCTTAGTGCAATGGTGAGAAACTCGATTGACGTGTCGGTAACGAAGACAATTAAGAGAACTGACAAATTTTTTTAGTTTAATTAATTGTGACAAATGATATCTTCTCAAGAGCCTTTTATTAACGGAGCCAAAACACAAGTCTGACCGTAAAAACAAAGTTATGTTCCAAGGCGACTTCCACGAAAAGTTTATCACAGCACGAGTTGAACCGACAATTACACTGAGAGGAAGTATCACAGATGTTTCCATGGCATAAACAAACATAATAGGAATTTAAGCAGGAATTTCGAAAAACTGTGAGAAAAGGCATTGTCTGACAACAAGAAAATAATAATGATCTCAAGCCGACAAGGAGAAATCAGTTTTCGAGATGCAAAACATTTCGTGACACTGATAATAGCCACTAACGTCATGGTAAGTTTGAGCTATGAAAGAGACTAGTATCGGTCTGCTTTAAGTTCAACTGGAGTTAGCCCTTTCCCTCGGGCCTTTTAATTTCGTTATCCTTAAAATTCAAGAATTAATTAATAAGCAACTTTATCAAACCATTGTAGTTCTGTTACCAGCTACAAATGAAGTGAATAGCCAAAACTTTACAGCTTTAACGTGTTGTTTTCATGTAAATCCAAATTCCCTTAAGTAAAGTACCAGAAAATGTGTTTCAGCTAGAGGGGAAAATTACTAATCAGATACTGGATTCAACGGGTTCATTGTGTTGGTTGGCGATTAAATTCCGTCATTCGTCCGGCATGGGATATGCACAAGTTACTTCAAAATCTGTAACCAAGGCCACGACAGTTATACCCTGCGTGGCAAGCTCTGGACGAGAATACTGAGTACAAGCCGGTAAGAGAGCAGATGATACGTAGATGGACCCTCACTCGCGTGTCTTCGTAGCAACCACTTGGGCGACAATGCGAAGTAAAGAAACGCACAAGAGCCGATGCAGAGTAGATGAAATCTCACTTGCGCGCCTAGGAGACAGGCTGTCGGCAAAAATACAAAATAACACGCGCCGAGTAGAAAAGATTATGAGCAGATGAAATCTCACTCGCGCGTCTTTGCGCCAAGCGCTCTGCGAAAAACACAAAATAACACGCGTGTAAGAGAGCTGATGAAATCCCACTCGCGCGCCTGGGTGACAGGCTGTCGGCAGAAATGTAAAATAGTACGCGCGCAAGTGAAAAGATGATGAGCAGATGAAATCTCACTCACACGCCTGCCAGGCAAGCTCAGCAAGCCTCTGATAAACAGCTTCTTCTAGGTTTCCAAAAAGCCGCCTTCTGAGTCTCTCAGCATGCACAATTCAGGAGTAATACAGAAAGGAGCGACCTCAGTATTTGTGCCGTAAGATTCAGAGTAAGAGGGTGTGGTTCAAGTTTAGATCTCGCTCATGTTTCATCAAATTCCTGACTCTTCCACGTACGACTTAATTTAGTAAGAAAGAGGATGAAAAAGAAAATAAAATTATCACACTGACCAAGTAACCTAATAAAACAAGACAAAAATAGTTGATGAAGAACCGGAAAAACAAACCAAACGAAGGCTAAAATCTTTCCGTGAGCGTCGGAACATATTAATATCCTTTAAAACACGAATCAATGGTGTTAAGAAACACAGCGAACTGAAGTATGCAATTCTACTCTTATCTAAACATGGGAAATTCCTCAGAGCTGTATGAGTGAGGTTCTTCCGCTAAATAGTCCTCGAGCAAACATTGTTCTATGTAGAGTAGTTTCGTGAAATTTCATTCCGTCACGTAAAGGCAAAGCAAAGAAAATGAAGTCGTGAGGACATTTAGCTAAACTAGTTCAAGAAACTCCAAAGCAAAAGTATCCTTCGAAATACAGAGAAAAATGCACTACATGTAATTATGATATTATACAGAAAAGGTAGAAACTTCGGTGTCCCTCCATCATTTAATATTTTGTCATGAGGAGAGCTGCACGCATCCGTCGCCCACATCTGATTTCCCTACAGTTTTCAGCAGTAATAGACTTTTACGGTGACACCCACGTCATTAACCAAGTCCGGCCTATTAGGATGCATTAAAGTAGCCGGGCTGAAAGTCCTTTCGTGGCAAAAAAGTTTCAAAGGAAACATGGAATTTCGTATCGCACCACCCCTGCACCACACTCAGGCTTTTTAATGAAAACTGATAGTTTTAATCCTTAGCTAATTTTCATCATTTATTACATCTTTTCTTTAAGTTCTTTTAACACGAGGGGATTATAAGATTTACAAAGTCTCTACACGAAAGGTCAATAGCATCGCTTAGTTGAAACACCAAATAATCGCGGTATTCTTACGTCCTCAGGTAGTGCTTGGCTGAAGGATTTCAGTGAATTCCTGGTTATTCACTTTTCTTTGCGTAAATATTCAACTCTTTTTGTAATTTGAGCATGCAATTCAAAATGTACTTAAGATGGTATAAATGAGACTTGGCGTTTTTAACGTGATTTACGCATTAAAGAAGAGATAAACTTAAAGAGAATTATCAAAAAAATTCGCAACGTGATAATTTGAGGGGGAACATAACGAACGCAAATCAGGTAGTTTATATGAGCGGAAGAAGCCCACGTTTTATATTTGGTGAAACAAGACAACGCGTGGCATTGTCACAGACAATACGTGGCAGCGCAATTCGGTCTATAATTCTTCAAGAATTAGACACCACCCAATTTTAGGCGCTTCTTGACTTTACGTGCTATCCAGTTAGAGGCGCCCTGAGCGCCGGACAATCGTCAGTGATACCCCACCCAATTTTTAAAGCAATCAGATTTTTGGCGATTTCCCATTAAAAGGCGTCACCCAATTCTGGGTTCAGTTCTATTGTAGAAACCAATTAGTTTTAGACGCCGACCAGTTGATGGCGCCATTTGATTTTAAGCTTTATCCCACCTTTGAAAAGCCTAATTAAAATCGCAGGCAAACAGAGGGCGACACTCAATTTCTGGCGCTTGTGAAATGAGGCTTCGAGCAATTCCAGGGATCATCATCCAATTTAGTGATATATGGCTTATGGCCAAAATCGTGTTTTTTAACATGAAGGCGGTTTAAAAAACAAACAATTCAACAAACTCCTGCTGGTTACATTAGGAATTCAAACGATTAAATTCACCGTTGTAAGCGTGGCCGTCCTTAACGAGATTTCATATTTCGGAGATGCAATCAAGCAAAACAAATGTTTAGATTACTAGTCTTGCTAGATTGGTAATTTTTTGATAAGGAAATCAATAAATTCTGAGAAAGAGGTTTTTCCCTCGTGGTCGACATCCGAACGGGAAGATTGAGATGTATATGTTGTGGTTCAATTTTATCCTTGGTTCAAATTTTATTTTCCTTTGTTTCAAATTCGTTATAATATATTACAATACCCAAAAACAAAAGAAAAGAAAATTTGAACCAAGGATAAAATTGAACCACAACATATACAGCAACAATGCGACCAGGCCTTCATTATTGGCGCTTCAGCAGGAGTATTCCTTCGCCTTTGGGGTAGTATGAGGTCTTGAACAATGCGAGCTGGCAAGAGGTCTGCAAGGGGTCTAGTACTGTCTCATTATTTGTGCCAGACCCGAAGCAAACCTCTTCTCAAATCTTCCTGCGGGTGGAAACGCGCGTTCAGCAGGGGCTACAACATAGCAGACAAAAAAGACTGAGATACAGCTTTATACAGCAAAAAATATTCCTCCATCCTTCTTAATGAAGGATTAAGAGGCGCTTGCCAATTTTAGGTTTCTAAATCATCTGGTAAAAATTTCTAATTGTGATGTACACTTCATACATGCATAGTTTGTCTCTATTACGCACTCTTTGGAGAGGACAACATTTCCTTGCCAATTCAGAGGTGATTAAGATGTAACTTCTCCCTTCAATATCCATACATTATCCAGCAAACAGGTAATGAGAATGCTCAAAGTTATCAGATAAAAGTTGTTATAGAGTTTCAGTCGGTGTCGGGTGAGAATAGACTGACCTTCAGCTGGGGATACTCTCTGTATACAACACCACATTCTCTTCACCAATTTACCTGAAAGAGTATAGCAGCTAACCGGGATAATTTCTACCTTTGTATTAAGATTTCGAGAGTCTATAGCCAATGACTCGACTCCATGCCGTCGTCGTTCGTTAATACAAGCTCAGTGACATTCAACTTGTCCAGTAGTGTTGTAGTTTTGGAGCCACATTTACACCTTTCCTTTACCAAGGTTGAAGATAATAGATCGCAGGTTCAGAGCCAAAAAGGCATTCTGTGGATCGCAAGTTCGTAACATTTCTTGCACTACGGCGGATATCTGGAAGGCTTCGAAGTATCGGCGATTAGACCTGCAAAAAATCGAGCTACTGAGAGGACAGCCCGAAAGTGTGAAGTGGAATACATTAAAGATAGTTTTACTTACTTGATTTTAGAGAGTCTTTGTAGGACAATGCTCAATTTTTCTAGTATTTTAGGATCCATTCCCTTGTGTTGCAGCAAATTCACGGCTGTCCTGAACCAGAGTTCGTTTGAACAGCTATCCAGAAACACCGCGGTAAATGCTGAGAGTGTATAACCAAGGGGGGGTTAGTGTCTCTTCGGATAACATTCTTCGCCGCCTCAATTACATGCATAATGCAGAACGTTATTCGGATGCCTGGCTAAAAGCCATACTTTAAATCTATATCTCTAGAGGCATACTAAAAGGAATGGGTCTTGGCTCAAAAACCAGTCCATTGGTTCGCTTCCAGATCTCTTCCGCGATTGAAATTAAAAACGTTAATATCACGATCTCGAAAGTTAACACGTCATATTAAAAAAGAGAAGAAGAAAATATATTAAAAAAGAAAACATTAAAAGCTTTTTGTAAAGCAACTGCTAAGGGAGCGCATGTTATAGCTATAAAGTACCGCAATAGTTCGTAGACCCACAATGTTTGATCTTGGTTATAGTGGACATGAATGGGTTGAGAATTACCACAACCCTGCTCTCGTTCTTAAAGTCGCAAACTTCCAAGGAACAGCTGCTATTTTCTGTTTCTTACTCTCAATTTCGTGCCATTCCTTTGATATCCCACCACTCCTTAATTTCAATAAGCACACAGGCGCTAATTCGAGCTTAAATGAGCAACAAAACCCCTTCTATAGAACGAGCGAATAAATAAGTAAATAGGACTTCTGAAAATGATTCGTTGTAAAAGGTAAGAGTGTAAATCTTTGACTCTATACATGGCATGGCATGAACCGCATCAGTTTATCACGAGCTCAAACTTACGTGAATCGACAGACATCAGTAGCATTACATCGACAGCACTTCCGAGGAGAGCCTGGTAAGGAGAAAAATGCAGAACTTTCAGCTGAACAAAACCAACTTTTTAAAAATGCTCTGGATCCAATTATCCTATCCAGTAATTTTCCTGTAGATTAGTGCAATGATTTATCTAAAAGACCATGTCCTGTTCTCTCAATATGCTCTCCCTCTAACGACCTCCGTCTGAAAAAGAGTTCAAAACCTCCCCTCAAGGAGTGATCAAAAGTAATAATCAAAAATCTCTTCAATGAGAATTAACTTCCCTACAATCACTGAATTCTGACCCCCCCCCCCCCCCTCACCTTATGCACAAGCTTCATGTATGATAACACCACGTATACTCCCTCGTAAGTAAGAAAAATCTGCTTGCCCTGTCACGGAAAAGAAAATGCAAATCATCTATAACAAACTAGAAATTACAGATTATATCAAACTGTGTTGGAATGATAATTATTAGAGAGAGATAAGCATCTAATTTATCTTTACAACATCACCCTCGAATCAGACATTAAGGTCACTTCAACAACTTAAGATTAAAGCTCTTGATTGTTAAACAAATTCTCCTTGTCAGCACCTTAGAAATTGTAATGAGAATACGTATTGTATGGAGAATATGCAGCCGTTTTTCATGCTGTCATGCAATGCTCTCCCGGAAGCGTTGCAAACAGCGACTTGTATTCATCTCCTTCACCGTCACCGTTATTGTCACTGTCGTCATCGTCGTTATCATTTCAAATTATTATTGGATTTTCTCCAGCCCTTAAAAACCTTCCAGCTGGTCGTTGCATCTTAGTTCTATTCACACCCAAGTATTAAAACGCTTGTTTCGAAGGCCAACTCACCAAATCGTCTTTCAAGTCAGTTTTTAAGACATCAAAGACATGTGCCAAATAATCGACTACAAGAGAACAACAGGATAAAAAAACATTGGTTAAAATATTTGCCTTTCAAAATCAATTTCAATTTGTACTCACATCATTCACGTAAATTTGAAGGTAGCTCTTTGGCGCAGTTTCATTTACAATTGATTCAAGAATTCACTGAAGTCAAAGACCGTGGTCTGATGTGTAACAAACTGATACTAAACTGCAATGAGTGAAAAAATTGACACGAACAAGCAGACAAAAATAGCTGAAATTGAAGCAGTTGTCTCACCTCTAGCGAGTGTTTTGAGGATAATAAGAGACGAAAGAATCCTGACAGCAACTGTGGGGCTATGAAAGTAGATGTCAACTTTCTGCTTGTCACTTTTCAGACAAACTCCTTCCTCTGAAATTTTTGACACCTGAAAAATAGCCAGTGTTTTAAAAGGAATCTCTGTATGAACAGTTCACTCCATTGCATAAATTTCCGTCAAACTTTGTCCGGACTGACCTGTTCAAAACAAGACTCTGACGCAACCGTCTAAAATTAGACGAAACCGTCCGGAAAGAGACGGAACTGTCCGAAATGAGACGGAACTGTCCGAAATGAGACGGAACTGTCCGAAATTAGACGGAACTGTCCGAAGTTAGACGTAACCCTCCAAACTTAATAGAAGCGGCAGGGACGAGACGAAGCCTTCCGAAATAGGACGCAACCAAATTAAAACCAAAGTTATGCTTGTTAAATTAGATATTTATTTATTCATTGATAATTTCTCCAACCCACGCAATAAATCAAAAAGAGACTATTTAAAAGAGGAGTTTTTTTACCTGAGGTTTGTACAGTTCTTCACCAATATGTCGCAATGTGGACGCCAAAGCAGTTCTCTGCAAAAATGACAACAAAAAAGCAATTGAGAGGGAAAAAATGGAAACGCATTTAAGACACAGGGTCGTTAGTCCAATAACAGATCTATGTTGAAAAATGCCATTGTGTTTGGTGCGTTTAGGTACCTGCGATCCTTGCACTGTCTGTTCCATGTAAACAATACTCCAGTAGGTGAACTGTAAGCAGGGCTGTTGTAGGCGAGGATTAACACTTGGTAGAATACTAAGTATGTCTGACATGCCGGGTAAAATCTGCATAGCAAAAAGGAAAAAAAAATAACAGTAATAACTAATTCATCTTCTGACGTTTCTCGAGAAAGACGTCTGGTTGAAGAAACAATCTTTTGGAATTTTTCTACCAAGGAACCAAAACTATGCTATATAGTGTCGAACACACGCGTTGTGTTCACTTTTTTGTTCTGCCCCGCAAAAATCTGTCAACTTCCCTTCTTCTCCTCATAGGATCCACCCAGTTCAGTTCAGTTTTCATTGAACATCAATCAAGCTGACTTACTTTCAAACATTTTTCATGTACCAGCGACGAGGGAATGTCTAATTGCTGTTCTTGTAGCCTTCCTTGTGGCGAGTCCTGAAAAGTTGGCATCTTCTGAAGATGAACTTCTGAAGTCCAATCCAGCAATACAGCCAACACTTCAAATAGACCAGAAAAATTCACCTGGAAATAAAAAAAAACCCTTTTATCTCTCAAGATATGATTTGCTTATTCATTTCAAAGGATTCTAAAACAAGATGATTGTTAAAAAAAACAAAAAAACAAAAAAACGAGGCATTGTGGCAATACAAGGGAAAACAATGACATTACTATTTACAATTAACATAAAAACTTTTTACCTTGTTTTGAGAGAAAGACACTGACTTGGCCACTGTCTCTGAAATAAATGAATACAGATCATTGATTTAAACTATTTCTGAGAAGAAAAAAAGGGACACAACAGACTTCATACACTAAGTTAGTGTGCTGGACTCCAAGTCAAGGGGTCTGGGTTCAAGACCTGACCATTCTTGGACAAAATCTCTTATTCTCACAGTGCATGTCTCCTCCCAGGAATGAAAATGGGCCAGCAAATTGTCAGGGAAGCCTGATGAAATGCCTCATACCCCTAGTAGCTTTATGCAAAGGAAATTGGGACAGTCTCACTGGGTAGACCACTTGCCTTGAGTACAGACCTTTTTTACACAAAAATGCTAATATTTCATGAACGTTGTATCTGCAGGAAAAAATACTGGGTACTAGAAAGTGAGAATCATATCAAATCACTTTTTCATGAAATCCCATTTAAGGACTCCTAAATATATTTCATAAAGTTGAGAAATCAAAAAAAGTACTCCGGCACTGGCAGTGGGGAATGCAATCACTAGAGAAAAGGGAGTACTTATTTTAATTTCTTATTCCTGAATTCTCTTTAGAGGGCAGTTTGTTATTAGGAAATATTGGAAACAATCTGATCTAAACAACACATCTTGAACAAGAATATTGTAGGAAAGTACCACTTTTGCCATGCGAAGTAAGCTTGTTATTTCTTTCTTTTTCAATCTCTCTATCCTCTGGCTTGGAATTCCTCTGCAAAAATTCATTCTTTCTCTGAATGGTAAGATTAAATAAAAAAAGTTAATCAAATAAACATTTATATTGACCATAGGTGAAAAGAACCTCATAAAATTGTCTCAGCTCAGATTTTCCCAAAAGGAACCAAATGATGTAAACAGAATTTCTATTTACCTGCAGGTTAGCCAGTCTGTGTTGAACACTCAGAGCTTGAGTCTCAAGCTTTTTGTTTTGAATTTCAAGGTCAGAGATCTAAGTTGATTCAATAACAGGAAACAAAAGACAGTTCCATGAGGATTCTTCCATAGAAATTGAGTGACAGGAAAAAACTCCATTAAAGGAACAAATGTTATTAGTATAGGTAACAACAAGATTTTGAGTGTAATTTGGTGTTAGTAAGCACAAGTAAATTTTTCAAAGACAAAAAAATTGCACAAGCCTGTCAGGCAAGTACAATTGTAGTCTTTGAAAACTTTACAAGTGCTTACTAACAACAAATTACACAATAAATCATAATGTTACTTGTTAATTATTTACATAAAAAATGCATAACAGAAAGTCAAGATGAAAAAAATTTTAGCAGTGCACTTGCTATTTATAATTTGCACCTGTGTTACAACATTGCACTTGTTTCCCAATTACTCTAACGGCTTTTCATATTACAAAGGCACTTATTAATGATCCCTTTAAAATGTTTGAGTAAAGTGAATTCTCTCTATTACCTGTTTCTTTAGCGAGTCATTCGCAGTTTTTATAGTATCAAATGACTCTTTAATCCTCTTGAGTTCCTTTGTTTTCTTATGGATGATTTCTTCAAGCTCACCAAGCTTTTGTTCATATTCCTACAGATTGTTGTAACAAAATTTTTTTCTTCTCAATGACAAACATCAATATGAACTACTCTTTCTTGATTAAGCTCCTAAAGCTTTTCAATTACAAATCAAATAGATTTCAAGTTGCCGTGCATCTGTTCAGTAGTAGATCACAGCTGATGACATTAAAATATGGTAAGAACAAAAAAGTGACACAAGGTGCCACTCAAGAGTGTATCACTGATGTTCTTAGCACAGTGTTATGTCTTTTTTGATCAATTACTGAACAGACCCACAGCATGGAATCTATTTGTTTTATATGATTAAAAAGGAAAAGGTCTTTTAACCCTTTAACTCCCAAGATCTCATTAGTAATTCTCCTCACTGTCTGCCATACAGTTTTTGCAAAGTTAGTTTTGAGAATTTGGTATTGGATCAACTAATAATCCTCTTACTGATATTTTTCTTTATTCTCATCACTTGTTTGCTTGATATTGTATTGATATCATAAAGAGAAATTCTGTCTTGGTCACTTATCAGAGTTAAAGGGTTAATGGTAATGTCATCTATCCATCTGATCATAAGTATGAACCAATCAAATTGCTTGTGCAACTCAGCTTATCATAAAATCAAAGATGGTACTCAAACCAGCCATTGACATTGACATGTAGTCAGGAAAAAAACTTCACCTCAGTTACAGCTTGGCAGCGATTCTCAACCTCTTGAGTCACCACTTTGTCAATAATAATGTCAGTTGTGTGGCTGAGCTTTTCTGCATCTCGTAATGCCCTCTCCCTCTCACGTAACTGAACTTCACGTTTATGAAGAGCTTCACTTTCTTTCTGTTCACACACACACACACATAAAAAGAACAAATTCATTATGGAACCCCGCACAACATTTTTGCTTGGTACATAATAATTACCTCAGTCAACAAAATTAAGCCAATAAACATAAAGCAATGAGTGGAAAAGACAAAACATTTATACTGAAGCATCATGTTTCAATAATTGGCCCCACACACAGTAAACCCCTGACACAATATCAGAGCTTCTCTCCATGTAGGATTGCTAGGGAAACCTGGCAAAATGCTGACAGACCAGCTTGACCTACTTATCCAATCAATGGGGAGTAGCCAAGAATAACAGACATGATCTCCAACTAAAAAACCTCATGATTATTTCCACAAATTCTTCTTGACATATGTATACAGAACAGTATAGAAAACACACATACTCCATGAGTGTTTGAAGCATGCAACTTAATGAAAACCATGATAGGTTAACTTTGGCAATGCAATGTGTCAAAAACTATGTGCACACATTTTTGCCAAGCATGCTCTTTGGCAGGAAAGCTGCTTGATGGCATGATGATTGTTGCCATTTTTAAGCTCATTTCTTTTTCACTTTACATTAAAATGGCTCCCTGTAAATGTTACGCTAACTTTGTAAAACTAGGTCATCTTCCCACTGTGTGAAGGATTAATAACCCATTAATCCTTCACACCCAAAAATGAGTAAGCTAACCAGGAAATGCAAAGGCAATTTCAGCCACCAGGCATTATGTGCAGACTCAAGGTGAGTCATGGTAATTTTATATCTGTAAAAAAACTGCTTAGCACCAACCTGCAGCATCATGCTAATCTTGTTCAGTTCTTTGTGTACCTTTCTCACATTTTTTGCCTCCAAATGATGCTGTACCTTCAGTAAAAGAATTGCAATAAGTAACCACCTACAGCAATAAAATGTCTTGCCTCTGAGGTCCTATACATCAGAGATATATTTATTTTTTAAACAGTACAGATTTTTTTAATCAATGGCAACATTCTGGTATTTAATTCCTTTGAATGTTTCATGTTACTTTTTGTTACAATATCAAATCCAGCAGAAAAGTCACAAGAACTCACAAACTTATCAAATACAGTACAGCTGAGGGTGTTTTCCTGATAAAAAACCAAGTTAGCCAATTGATTACACCTAGAAAGGTAGCACAGCTGGAAGAGAAAACTATTTATCAGATAATAAGCAATTATTGGATGAGGTTGAGCATGACATCTTACAAAATTGTTTTATTATACAGGTTAAACCAATCTGCAAATTAAGAACAAGACACTTCTCTCTGAGTTTGCGAGAGCTTGAGAACACTACACAAATGAGAGGCTTGGAAACTAGGCAGACCTTGAACTTGACATGAAGACCCAACAGCTTCTGTAGATATTGGGTTATCACGTCAACTTAGCACGCTGTTATGTATTGACTGCATGCTCTTGACCAATCTGAGTTTTCATTGCAAATGTGTAATCATAAATGATAACTGACTACTCAAGGAGCTGACATAGACCACATTTTTAACACTAGGCCATTTAGCCAAATGTCATAAGTCCCTGAATTTGTGCATCCTTTCAAAGAAGCTCCCACTTCAAATAAGCACCCCTTCTGTTGAACAAAATTTTTCAACGAGCACTTTCCCTGCCATCCTTTTCCCTGATTGTTTGAGCATTTTCGCATGATATTTTCACCACCCAGAGTGACCTACAAAGACATTGTTGCACAGCAGAAAGGTGATAATAGAAATAACGTCAACCAGGGGAAATACTGGGGTGAAAAACAAAATTCCCTAAGCTAAAATTATAAGAAATGTATGGCAGTCAGTGCAGAGTACTGATATTTTCATCTTGGATGTGAAAGGGATAAAAGAGTGATCAGTTCACCAGATTACCAAATTAAATGTTTGGTTTGAGTACAATTGAAGTTTGAAAAATAACAACAAGTACCAGGCAAATATGAGATAAATTTGGATTGATGCTACGTATAATGAATAGAAAATTCTTAACATGATTCTCCTGTGCCCTTTTTTTTTTAAAGCATTTGGAGTCACTGGTTGCATAATGAAATACAAAATCAACTGGATTTTCTGCCAAACACACAACTTACATCTTTATCATATGATTTTGTTGCTTGTCTTTGTCTTGCATGAGAACTTAGAGACTTCATGTGAGCTGAGGAATAGTCTTCATTATCTAATGTTTCAAAAATCAAAGGCAGTGTAATGTTATTAAGTTGATATCTACTGTGAATAGAACAAGAGAGATGGTAAGTTTTGAGCTTGGTAACAAAATAGAGAAAGATGTTTTTTTTTTGTCTTGTCAGCAGCATAGGGCAGAGAAAAAATTCTGAGTCCACATGAGGAATTGAATCTCAGACCTATGCATTATGCACTGCAATGCTCTACCACTGAGCTTCAGAGACTTTATGGTGAATAAAGACTATTACAAAGTTCATTTATCACATGCGTCCTGCATACTGTTAGGATAAGCAAAGTCTTTAACCCTTTAACTCCTATGAGTGACCAAGACAGAATTTCTCCTTACAATATCAATTCAATATCAACCAGATGAGTGATGAGAATGAAGAAAAATATCAATTTGGGGATAATCAGTTGATCCAATACTAAATTATCTGAACTAACATTATATGAATTGTATCATTGACAGTAAGGAGAATGATAAATTTGATCTGGGAGTCAAAGAATTAACGCCACATTTTGATATCTTCTGTGATCTATACAGACCCTCTGCAACATGGTGTTAACTTGTTTTATAAGATAGAAAAGCAAATTGTTGTGGACGGTGACATCATCCATGCATCTGTCTTCCAATATATTATAAGAAAGAACCACTGAAAATGTGTTTATCATTCAGCTTGTCACAAAAGCTAATCATAGTTTTTGCATGAGTCAGTTAACATTTATGTCTAAGTAAAGTCACAATAAGGTTGTTAACAAATCTTAGAATGCAAACCACAAACCATCAACATCATCTTCAGTTTCAGAAGTTTCTGTCACAGTCTCAGGAACTACACCATCACCCTCAGCTACTGAACGCTCCAATTGTTTGGAACCCAAACGCACAATCTCATACATAGCTTTTAGAGCTTTGTTGTACTGTCTCCTCTCAGAACTAGAGATACCAGAGGTTGCATCCCTGGCTGTGTGAGGTGGAGTGAAAAGATTTTGGTCTGGGGAGGGAGGATCGGGTTTCTCATCTGCATGAGAGAACAAGCTATCCATTCTAAATGTAACGTAAAATAGCGTGTTATTGAGGAAGCCTGGCAAGCTTCAGTACCTTACTTCGCTTAATTACTTACCATTGCCAAGCTAAATGGGAAAACAAGCGAAAAACATCTAAAATCCCATTTTCCTTTGGTGACTGTTATCTATAGCTACAAAGAAAGTTCATTTCTACGTATGTCTGTTCAGTGGTACCACTTTATATAACTACAAAAATATTTAATTTTTCCGTGTGTTTGAGGTAGATAACGGATGACGTTGAAAATATAACCACTGCCCGTTTCGCAGTATTATAACCATGTAAACTTCTAGCAAACGATTTATGGCTAAATTCACTTCTTACCTCTAAGCATGAGGAATTTTAGAACGAATGACAACTTTGAATCTCAAAAAGGTTCACATGAGAAAGCCCTCTCTCTACTTACACAAATGAAATATGGCGGCAAAACAAAACTGAGTGACCAGGCCAGATAGCAACACGCGAGAAACACGCGCGCCTACTACGAGACCGCGCCGAGACGATGAAATGATTTGTAAAGTACTTTCTTGCGAGCTGGGCAGTGCGGAGCACACTGCTGCGGCTTTGTTAAGATACGAAGGAAGAGGAACCGACGTTCAGAGAAAGTTGGAAAGAAAGGGCTAAAAATTACCAATATGGGATTGGCCCTGCCCTAAAAGGACTTTGAAGGAGGGTTGTTGCCCCATCTAAGTCTGCTTTTATCTCGTAGGTAATGCAAGGGAGGTTTTAGCAAACACTGTGCTATAATCGTGCTTAATTTCAATTACCCTGTCCTTCCACCTTCTAAGCACGTCATTCAGCTACAGTAATCAACAACTGAGGCTTTCTTCGCGATAGAGAAAAGTTGACAGGTTGGAAAAGAGGGCAGAATACTGCCCGTCGATTACCCTCGCCTCAACTTCGTATGATCGGCCTCGTTGATAGTCAAACAAAACTACAACATTTCCATGTACAAAATCGTTCTATTTTTCACGGATAAACCTTCCCACTTTAGGAAGCTACAGATAAACCAACCTTACTTGCACACGCTCTGTTTCCTTAAATTTATAATATTCTGAATCGCTCCGTAATTATAAACATTATAGGAAATTTTCTTTAAAAAAAAAACAGCGCAGAATTTCTTTATGTACAAAAATAGAAAGAACTCTGCACTTTATATTATACGATATGAAATGTTTTGTGGAGTGAAGATCTTCGCAACAAAAAACCTACAGAAGTACATGTCTGCTGCAAACTTTAAAAACGCAAAGATTTCTCGCATTAAAGAGCTCTCAAAATAACTGTCAGGTTAAATTATAAAAAAGTTCTCTATATGAATAAAACCAAGATGGCAACACTGCACAATATATTATACGATATTAAATGTTTTGTAAGGCGAGAATCTACCGCAACTTGAACCTCCAAAAGTACATGTCTGCTGAAAAATTTAAAAACGCAACGATTTCTCACATCAAAGAGCTCTTGAAATCACTGTCAGGTTCATTATTAAAAGTTTCTACATATGAATAAAACCAAGATATGAATTTCCTTTATCGTAAAAAATAGCATATGATGTCGAAATTGCAAGAGGAGCCTTCCAGAGCGCAAAGTTATAATACGATATCTTTACAAAATAAATTCGCTATACATCGATTTCTAAATTAGATTCATTGTCTGATATGGACGGCGAATGAGTCAAGTCTGAGTTTGATCCATCGTGCGAGTCTCTGCGCAGGTGCAGTACAGGTACGTGCATCGAGGACGGCCGAGAACCGGATTTGGGCGTGGTTCCCGAAGTGGGAGAAAATGCCGGGGTTGATGCTCCTGTGTCCAAAGGAGAAACTGAAGGAGAACGAGTTACTAAGGGCGTAATGGCCGGAGTAAAGTTCGGTGAGAATGCAGGGGAAGTGTACCGTGTGGAAGGAGGACTAATGGGTGAGCGCGGAAGTGAAGACACCGAAGAAAGCATGTCCGTTGTTACTAGCCCTGTTGGAGGGTTTCGGGAATCACGACTCGAAGGCAAGCTTAAACTCACAGTTTTCTTTGGATGTGCATCGTCCTTCATTTTACCAATTTCAAGAAAAACATCCGCTAACGGCTGGAACTGCGGGCCCCAGTCCAGAAGGTAATCCCAATTGTAGCTTCCTGTCAGCTCTTCCCGACTGCCCACAATCGAACTCAACGATCCACCGTACGAAGGATGATCGTGTCCTTCTTCAACAAACGGTCGCATCCCATCAATAATCGATTCATCTTCGTCGGCGTCGACTTCGGCTAGCTTGGCGTAAAGCAAATTGCTGACGTCAACTCCGCCGTCCGCCTCTCCACCTCCTTCTTCGCCGAAGACATGGAGACTTTCTTGACTTCCAAGCCGTGCCAGCAATTTTTCGATTTTGTCCGAGTGTTTATCAATCGCCAAACCTTCCCCTTGCATCATGCTACTTGCGTCGCTGATTGTAAGTTGAGAAACTTGATCAGAATCCTGCTGAATTCCCGAATCAGGTCCCACAACAGTTTTGACATAATTCTCGGAGTGTAAACTTCCAATATCTCCGTTTACGATCACCGGATGACGCCCGTCTTCAAAATCAACGCCTTCTGAAGAACCTCGGCCGCTCGACGCGCTATTCGGTGTATCCGAAGAGTCGGTTCCACAAGCCGGTGAGTCACTCGGGCCGTTCAGAGGCGAACCTTCCTGAGAGACACCGCGAGGCGTAGAAACATTCTCTAGGGATGAATCCACGTGGTTGATATTCCCATTTGGAGCTGAATACACCGTAATCTCATCGAATGAACCATCATAACGCAACCGAGGATGCTGACGACTTCTTTTCTTCTTCTTCTTGCGTAAAATAATGGCCGCCATGACGATGAAAGCAATCAAAATTACCACTACTAAGATTGCTAGGCCAATAATGATGTAGGTATTTTTGGATATTCCTTCGTCATCGCCATCACCTCTTTGTTCCGTATTTGCACATTCGGCGCAAGCAAAATCAATTCCAAACTCTACCGATGCCAGCCCCTTGAACGAGTTTGGCTTACCACTGTCTACCTGCACGCGAAGCTTGACCTTTGTCACGTCAATCTCTCTTCGAAACCTCCGTGATCCGATCGATACATCATCGGTTTCTTCGACACTTCTTCGTTTTCGCCGTTTGTTGTTCACTTCACTGAGCGACTTGTTGACGAAGATAATTCCAGTGGTTTCATTTATCGCAAACACATCTAAACTGACAAAGTCGAAGGAATAACGCAAGCGGCCATCTTCGCCGTCATCTTCGTCGGACGCGACAACCTGACCGACAACGTAACCAATTTTGGCGTTTCCAGGAACTTCTTCGAACTCATAGCTCGACTTTTCAAATGAAGGTTCAAATTCGTCCACGCTTTTGATGTTCACTGTTAAATTTACCGTGTTATCTAAAGGAGGTTTCCCTTTATCTACGGCTTTGACTAGCAGCCAGTAAAGATTACGAGCCTCGTAATTGAAAGTAGCGTTAGTGCTGAGCCTTCCGCTGTCGCTTTCGATGATAAACAGACCTTGTCCACTCCCTCCAATGATGCTGTACATAACGACGTTGTTTTCGCCTGAATCCCTGTCTTTCGCGTTAAGCTCGTAAAAGAATGTTCCGACGGGGGAATTTTCTTCCACTCCGACATCTTCGGGATGTGGTATGTGAAATTCGGGTTTGTTATCGTTCACGTCGCGTATCTTGATACGCACAGATGCAACATCTATTTTTGGCTTAAGACCTAAAAATGTTCATAAAGAAAAAACAAAAGAAAACGGTTTGAGATTGTCTCCCAGCCGTGAGGAACATATCTGAACTTCAGTAGTGATCCAATACCAAATTCTCCGAACTAAACTCATAAGAATTGTATGGCAGATAGTAGTGAGAATTACTAATTGGATCTTAGGAGTGAAAGGGTTAAGAAGTTTGTTACATCTTCATTTATTTAGTTTGATCTTTAGCCTCTTTGTCAAAAAAGCAATTTTCTTACTTATGCTCAGCTGATCACCTCTAAAAAACTAGGCGAAGTATTAAGTAAGGTTTTACTTGGAGGGCGTTTTCTTTTTTATTGCACGGTGAAGCTGCAAATTTCATCTCTCCTCGGAGACTTATCGTTAAAACCTGAGATTTGAGCTTGCTTACCTTCATCACTGGCTTGTATCGACAACCCATGTTCCTTAATACTCTCATAGTCCAAACTCGTGATCGTAACAATTTCACCAGTCCTACTGTTTATTCTAAAAGACTGCTTGTCATTTCCTGAGAGGATGGAAAACACCAGCCGCCCATTGGCTCCGGAGTCTTTATCCGTCGCATTTACTCGGACAAGAGTCGTTCCGATCGATACATTTTCGTACACTTCTTTGACATATTCCGTCGGATCAAAGACTGGTGAATTGTCATTGACGTCAGTAATAGTAATGTTCACCTCCACAACAACACTCTTGTTTGTTCTTTCATCTCGCGCTTCAACACCCATTAAGTAATTCTTTTCCGATTCATAATCCAAGCCAAAATCGTTCACTTCGATGATTCCACTTCGAAGTCCGATCCGGAAGAGATTTTCTGAGTTTCCAAATTTAAACTTGTAACTTATCTTGGCTACATTCATTCCTGAGTCATCGGCGGCGGAGACTGTCAGAACTGTAGTGCCAGGTGGGGCGTCTTCGGCAATGCTCTTTTTATACGCTGGCTCCCTAAACATTGGTTTTCGGTTGATTCGGATTTGCACCGTTACGAAAGCACGCTGTTGAGGCACCCCTCGGTCAATGGCCGAAACCACGACGAAGTAAAGCGATTCTCGATCACTAGTTTCGATCTTTTTCGCCGTGTAGATGACACCCGAGGTAGCATTTATACGGAACACGTCTAGAGAGGTCACGAACGCGTATCTCAGTTCTCTGTTTGAGCCATCGTCCTTGTCTTCAGCGCTAACTTTTAAGATGGACGTACCTTGGGCAGTTTCTTCTGAAAGTGTGGCCTGATAGGAGCTTTCCAAGAACTTCGGAGCATTGTCATTCACATCTTTCACGTTAACAGTCACTGTGGTGTGGGACTTGTAACGGCCGTCGCTACAAGTTACATTTAGTTCATAAGACTTGTTACGCTCGTAATCCAAGGATTCCAACAAGGTTATCTCTCCTGTCAACTGATCGATGCGAAACACATCATAACTAGTCTTGTCGTTGCCAAAAGAATACATCAAATTTGGATGTTTGTCCTTGTCAGTGGCAGCCACGCGCCTAACGAGGGACCCGACTCTTAGATCTTCGTTAACGTTCACTGAATACGGCCCTGAGAATGTTGGGATGTTATCGTTGACATCGACAATGTTGACAACCACATGGCTTAAACTGGACCTAGATGGGGTTCCCTTGTCTGTCGCGTTAACAACCAAATCGTAAACTGGGTGCTTTTCGCGATCAAGGATACCATTGGTAGTAAGTACACCACGCTGTGCATCAATGACAAACTTACGATCCACGTTCCCAAAAATGATCTTGTAGGTCACTTCCTGGTTTTTCCCAGAGTCCTTGTCTGTTGTAGAAAGATTGGCCACAGTCCTAGATGTAAAACTGCTGGACTGCAATGCATCATCCTCCGACAGTTGAACAGAAATATTTGCGGGATGAAAGACTGGGTTGTTGTCGTTTACATCCGTTAGGTTCACTTGCAGTGTTAGGTAATCATTTCTTGACGGTTGGCTCTTTCGTGACACAATGATGCGAAGGCTGAAGTAACGCAATCTTTCAAAATCGAGGTAGGCCGGGTTTTGCACTGTCATGATGCCGTTTTGGGCGTTGATAAGGAAAGCGTTACCACTGTTACCATCGACTATGCTGTACACCACATCGTTCGATGGATTTGCCAGTACTCGGGCCACTTCGCGACCCTTTGGGCTGTTCTCAGGCAGGGAAACGAACACTGGCGTGCTGTTGACGAATTTTGGTCGGTTGACCGCGGCGCTTCCAACTATAATTTCCAAAATACCTCTCCCGGTCAAGTTACCACCGTCATCAGCGATGATGTTCAAAACATAAGCTCCGTCGGGTATATTAGAGACACCTGGTTTAACTCTCACACTTCCACTGTTACTTTCCAGCTGAAAGAACCGATGCGAACTATTAGCAAGCCTATAGGTCATATGGGTTATTGAGCTAGAATCTTTGTCTTTAGCGTGCACTGTCACTAAGGTATTTTGTGTCACAGACGAACCAGATGCGATAGTAGCCTCGTAAGGTATCTTCTCAAACACAGGGGCGTGGTTATTCTCGTCAATGATTGACACCGTCACTCCAACCGATGTCTCTCTAGGTGCCACTCCTTTATCCGTTGCCCGGCAGAGAAAGTTGTAAACGTTCTTGGTGTAGTAGTCAAATTCTTGCAAGGTGTAGATAATTCCTGATTTGGAATCGATACGGAAAATACTCAGCGCTTCAGTACTTAAAGAAAACGTGATTTCTCCATTCTTTCCCGAATCACCGTCCGTGGCTTTCACGCGGAGAATAGAAGTACCGATTTTGGTAAGCTCCCGGATGTTTAAGCTGTAAGAGGTGTTCGCAAACTTTGGCGAATTGTCATTTTTGTCGCCAACAAAAATTGTCACGTGAATACTGGCGTTATAAAACGGAACAACGACGTTCCTTGCCTCTATGACTAAATCGTACCGAGATTTAATTTCTCTATCGAGCTGACCTGTTGTCGAAAGTACACCCGTAAACTCTCCAACTGAAAACTTCACGTCTTCATTACCACGCTGAATAATGTAGCGAAGGCGACCATTCTGTCCAATATCAGAATCTAGAGCTCTCAATGTGTGAAAATCGAAAGGGGCCGTGTGCTCTAAAACAGTCAAATTAAGACGAGAGGGAATGAAAACGGGCCTGTGGTCGTTCACGTCAAGAACTTTAATTTTCACTGTGCAGGTTCCCACACGACGAGGATAAACGTTGTCCGTAGCGTAAACAGTGAGAGTGTACTCGTCTTTTTCCTCGCGATCAAGCGTCGAATTCGTATAAAGCACTCCACTGCTGCCATTAATTGCGAACTTGTGATTCAAATTTCCTCTGGGAATACTGTAGGTCAAGGCACCGTTTTCTCCGCTATCGAGGTCGTACGCGCTGACCGTCATCACAGGGGTACCCACGGGCTGGTTTTCGCTCACGTTTCCGAGGAACAAGCTCTGGTTAAACTCCGGTCCATTATCGTTCACATCTACGACGAAAACAGTCAGCAGCTGGAAGGAGGACCGGGGAGGAGTGCCTTTATCTGTGACAGAAATGTTAAGAACATACTTGGGCGTGGTCTCGTGGTCCAAGGTCCCCAGCAACTCGAGCAGCCCCGTGTCCGCATTCAGGGCAAACTTTTTAAAGCTTTCGCCATTCCCATCATGCTCTATTTTGTACGTCACTTCACCATTGCTACCTAGGTCGTCATCTATGGCGGTGATTGTGATGACGGGGTAGCGAAAGCCTTCGTCTTCCATCACAAACGTCTCGTTCGGCGACACAAAAGTCGGCTTGTTGTCATTGACATCGCTCACGATGATGAAAATCGTCAACGTACTCGATAAACGCTCGGATTCTGTAAAGGCTTGATCGGTGGCTCGGATGTTTAAAGTGTACTCGTCGACTGCCTCGCGATCGATTCTTCCGATGGTCTGAACGACGCCTGTCGACGGATCAACTTTAAATTTTGGGGGCCCTGGCGACTGAGAATCGATTGAATATCGAATCCAGCTGTTCTGACCCGAGTCGTAGTCATGAGCTTTAATGGTGGTGACATTGGAGTTCGGAGGCACGCCTTCCAGTAACTGCACGGTCACGGGGTTCATCTCGAACGTGGGTCTGTTGTCGTTCGAATCTAGCACGTACACTGTAACATACAGGTAGCTGCGCTGACTGTTCTGACCCTGATCGCGTGCTTCAATCCTGAGCTGATATTTGCTTTTTTTCTCGAAGTCCAGTTGTTTGCGAAGGGTGATAACACCGGAAGTTGCGTTGATTTCGAACACCTTTCCCCCGTTACCTTGATCGATGGAGTAACGCACTTTGCCGTTGTTTCCGGTATCCTTATCTCTGGCTGTCACGGTAGTCACGACAGTTCCAATGGCCTGCTTCTCGGGTATATTTACAAAGATGCTGTTGTTTACAAAGCGAGGTGGATTGTCGTTCACATCGAGCACATGAATAGTGACGAACACGACGTGAGATTGATTAGGATTTCCATGGTCTTTGGCGCCGATGCTTAACGTATAACGCTCGTGTTTCTCACGGTCTAATCGAGCTGTAGTGGTGATAACACCAGTCTTGGCATTTATGGTAAACACACTGGGATTACTGGCAGAGAAGTAGCTAATCATACCATTGGAGCCTACGTCTGGATCAGAAGCTTCGACAGTTAGGACAGACGACCCCACGGGGATATCTTCCGGAACAGCTTTCTCGTAGAACGGTTTCTTAAAGGTGGGCGCGTTATCGTTCAAATCTTGAACCGTAACGGTCACGCTAGCATAGTCTGTTCTAGGACTCGCACCGTGGTCTCTCGCTTTCACCATAAGTGTGTAGGAAGAGCGCTGTTCTCGATTTAAAACTTGATTAGTTCTAATGATGCCTGTATTGTGATCAATTACAAACTCGACGCTTGGGGGCTCGAAAGTGTATGAAATCCTCGCATTGGCACCAGCATCTTTGTCTGATGCAGGAACCTGACCAACTAATGTTCTGTTTGGTTGATTCTCATCCACAGAGAATATGTACGACTGCTGAGTAAACTCGGGATTGTGGTCATTAACATCGTCAACATATATTACCACATCAGCTGTCGAACTTTTAGGAATACGTCCTTTGTCTGTGGCGACCACTTTAAATCGATAAACATCTTGCTGCTCCCTGTCTAACTTTCTGGTGATGTAGAGCCATCCATTGGACCTCAAGCCAAACATACTGGTGTCCACACCCGACTGAAAGCTGTACGAGATCCATGCATTGTTACCAGTGTCTGCATCAGTGGCTGTTACATTTAAGATGTCAGTCCCAGCTGGAGTAAGTTCGTCGATACGTGCAGAGTAGGACGAGTTGGAGAATACTGGAGTGTGGTCGTTCACGTCTACGACAGTTATTCTGAAGGTAGCTGTTGTATTCAAAGGTGGGGATCCACCATCTTCTGCCAAAACTTTAATCATATAATGCCTTGGACCTTCAAAGTCGATAGAGTGAGTCAGTGTCAATGCACCCGTGCTCGCATTCACCTGGAAGGTGCTGTTAGGGTTGAACAGAAGAGTGTACCTTACACGACCAAACAGACCACTGTCAGGGTCTTTTGCAGTAACATTGTAGAAAACTTCTCCGACTTTGGTATCTTCCAGAACACTAACATCAATTACACTGCTTTCAAATGAAGGGGCATTGTCATTAATATCAATCACTGTCACACTGACATTTGCAAAGCCATAAAGAGGTGGTACACCACCATCTTTTGCCTGAATGGTAAGCAACAATTCTGGACTTCTTTCATGGTCAATGTTGCTTCGGGTGAAAATTGTTCCCGTTGAGTTTATGGTAAAGACTCTGTGCATGTCACCACCACTGATTGAATAATAAATGTCAGCATTTGTCCCCAAGTCTTTGCTTGAGGCATACACTGAACCTAGCAGTGAGTTAATATCAGAGTTTTCAATTATGGTGAATTTGTAAGAACTTGGTTCAAATGCAGGAGGTTCATCGTTCACATCCAAAACTGTGACTTCTACAACTGCTGAGTTTTTAGATTTCAATCCACCACCATCCATAACCTGAACTTCAAGTCGGTGAAAGTCCTTTGTTTCTCGATCAAGGGGTTTTATCAGAGTAATCACCCCAGAGGATGAACTGATGAAAAAGATACCATCATTGTTCCCATTTGAAAAAGCAAAATTGACTTGTGAGAAGATGCCACTATCATTATCTTTGGCCAAAACTGTTACGATGGCATCATTGATGGTCAGGTTTTCAAAGACTGACACATTGTATGTTGTTGGATTTATAACTGGATAGTTATCATTCTCATCCACCACAGAAATGTTCAAAATAGATTTATCAAAACGTCCTCCGCCATCAGATGCCACAACATTCACCAGGTAAAGTGACTGAGCTTCAAAGTCAATTAGTCCTGAAGAGGAAACAAGTCCAGTGTTTGGATCTATGGAAAATGGAACACTCCTATGTTGAGTTTCCAAGGAGTAAAGCACCATACCATTAATTCCGCTATCAATGTCATTTGCCATAACTTGCACAACAGAAGTATGATTGGCTGAATTCTCATTAACTGTTGAAAAGTACACAGCCTCTGTAAAGACAGGATTGTTATCATTAGCATCAGTAATGTTCACGATAATGGTACAGTTTGCACCTAAAGCTGGTACACCTGAGTCTGTGACAGTCACGAGGAACTCCAGTCTAGGAAATTTTTCTCGATCCAGCCTTGCACTTGTGCGAATCTCTCCAGTAGCTTGATTGATTTGGAACCAAGATTTGTAAGAAGTAGCTTGAGGACTGTAGGAAATATTATAAACTAACTTGGCATTTGAACCTATGTCTTTGTCAGTTGCACGAGCAACCAAAACACTTGTGCCAATGGTAGCATTCTCTGACACTGCAGCAGTAAACACATCTTGATCAAATTTAGGATGGTTATCATTAATGTCTCCAACATTAAAGATGAATCCATCCTGTGTGGTTTGTTGAGGTTGGCCACGGTCTTTGGCATAAATGTGAACTGGAAAAGTAGGTTGTTTTTCTCTATCCAATTCTTTAGCAAGTGAAATAATGTGAACATCATTTACTGCATCATAAGCAATACTTAAATGTCCATTTCCACCTTGAATCGTCACAGACTCGATTTGCCCATTTTTACCAGCATCTTTATCAGAGACCCGAACGCGTGCCACTTTAGTTCCAGGGCTGGCATCCTCATAAACTTGAAAGACATCGTCTAGATAAAATGTATAGGTGACCTCTGGAGGGTTGTCGTTCTCATCCAGAACATTAATCGTTACGAAAGCTATATCGTGTTTGTGATATCCCAGACTGCCTGGATTGTGTGCCCGCACACGAAGCGAGAAACGATCTTGTTTCTCGCGATCGAGGATTGCAACATTTACTATTTCCCCTTTCTCAGTAGTTAGTAGTGTGAAATAACCGTCAGGGTCTGAGCTGGAATCATGAATAACGGAATACAAAACTTTTCCATACCTGCCGATATCTTTGTCAGTGGCGTACACTTCCACTATCGATGTGAACGCTTTGGAGTTTTCGGTGATGTTAGCTGTGTAATATTTTGGGTTAAAAACAGGATCGTTATCATTCAAGTCCAGTACAGTAATATTGACTAAGCCGAAGCCCGTTTGTGGTGGTGTGCCGCCATCCGTGGCAGACACGTTCAAACTGAACAAATCGCGCTGTTCCCTATCGAGTTGTTTTCCAGGCTGTAATTCTATTTTTGCTCTCAAACGGCCGGCACTGTCAAGGTATTCTATCAGAACGAACATGTTATCTGTATTTCCAGAAACAATGCTGTAGTTTTGCACGGCATATGACCCAAGATCGTCGTCGATTGCTCTTACGTGCGCCAGTACAGGGTTCCCTTCGTAAAATTCAAAATCGTAAACACTCACGGGAAAGGTTGGAATGTTGTCATTTATGTCAGAGACATTTATAAAAATACCTGTTACTTGAAACGGATTATGGTTCAGTAGATCAATAACGTACCCCGAAATCTTTTCGCGGTCTAAAACAATTCTTGTAGTAATGTTCTTGGAGACTGAATCGAGGATCAAGTCATCTTGAGGTTGAATGTGTAATACCACGTCGTATGGCTGGTTTGCTATATTGCCGACATATGTTCCTATTGGAAGTCCTTCAGTAACATTGAAATAGATGGAATTTGTTGTCGATGCATTGACGGAACAACGATGAAGACCAAACACACATAATGTCCATAATACCACAACGTAAAACCGCCATCGTTCTATTTTAAATCGGCATGCATTCCGAAGAATACAAGTCCTCTGAGGGTCATTCATAGCGCATTTCCTCCTAAATCCCGGGAAAAACGAGCCATGTTACATCCTGCATTGAATATGTGATGGTTTCTGAAACATTTCAGGCGCATCCATGGGTCCTTTGGTAGAATTCTAAGCCTTGAGTTTACTAAACGACGCCATTAACAGCTCGATTCGCCAGTCACCAACAAAGGAATCAACAACGCAAACCGTTCAGCGCTTTACACGACGAAAATAGCTTTGAAATCCCTTCTGATTTGAATTTTGCGCACAAATCTACACAGAAACGTCTCTTACAACGGCCAAAAACAACTCGAAGTAACAATACGCTGTGGTTTTAGATCCACAATTGATGATTATTCAACTGAAATGATATTCAGAGCTTAGGTCAGCGTTCGGTATGAAATGCAAAGGTCACGTGATCGAATTAGTTGTAACTAAATAGCTCGACACTTCAATGTTTTTCAAGGATATGAAAGGTCAGTACGAAGAAACCATTATCACCCGCAGAAGATCGGGCAAGTTTGCAAACAAGCGACACTGTGAAGTCCCCGACTGTGAATTTTTAGCATTCCTCTCTTTGCGATCTCGATTTTCTGTTTGGATTGTTTCAGACAAAATAGCACTATTCCCAAGAGGGACGACCGTTACAACACGACGAATGACAGATGTTAATGGTTTTTCGCCAGGATAAATATGGAACAGAGAGCAATTGAGTAGTCTAACAATACACGTACATCTCTCAAAACATATCTCGACGAAAGAAGAATTTCAAATCACTCTACTAAATGAATTACCCCGTTGTCAGATATATTCGATTTGTTACGTCATTAGCTCAACCTAAAAAATAATTTTTATTTCTGTAAATTCTTGACGCAGCAGGAAACAAAAGCTGTCAAAACAAGGCCTCCTATTGGCAGCAACGGCTTTAAAGTGATAATTGGCTATGCAAATCATAAAGACATTGTTGCCTGACAACAGTTGAAAGAATGTACAGGAAATATAGAAAGGTGAGCAGAATTAGGGGGTAAATATTCAAATTACTTGTACACTCGGGGTTAAAATTCGAAAGGCATTCGATAATAATACGGTAAGAGGGCTTTGTGTCAGCTGATATTTGATATTTCACCGTGGAAATTCCATCTAATCCAAAACATAAATATGAGTGTATTGTTTGAGGGCTTCCAGTTAAAAACTTGCTCGACCGGTAACCGCGAAATATTGAATTCCTTCGGCCAACTGACCTTCGTGGCAACATGTGGACGCGAAAAAAGCACCTAATTTTTTATCAACCTGTTCCTGATTTCGAAGAGAGAAGTCGTTCACGACAATTGAATTTATGGCATTTTCGCTTTCCTTCATAGAGCATTAAGACACCAGCAGATTTAATCCAATATTTACCCCCAAGCATATGCGCTGAGGGCCATCGCTATTTTCCATCTAAAACCATGCCATACCTCGGAAGTGAGTTTCAATTATGCAATGATTATTGCTGTAATTTTGTTTTCGAAGACAACTCTCGCCACCTTACTGAATTCTTTCTTTAATAAACATGTTATTACTCAACATGATGAGAACTGAAGTCAACATATATAAATATGAAAAAAAAATCAGTAAAAAGGTAATGGCCATACTCATTTAACATTTTATTAAGTCTCCGGCGATAGAAACCGATATTGCCCGATTCCTCTACATGAAAATGCCGTAATTATCAAATCACTTTTTATTAATGGAGTTTTGTGATCTAAACCCCTAAATGAAGACGGGTCAACAAAGACAAATTTCAATTTTTAAGCATTATAAAAGCAGAACTTACAATCTATATGAAATGGTGCTGGAAAAAGCCCTTTTATTTCATTCATTTGTGTCATAAAAGCTACAAAGTGCTTTGATTTTAAGCTGTCCATGATATCGAAAATCGAAAAGGCCATTTATCTAAACTAAATAGAGTATGGATCAATAGCAAAGCTGGACAAAAGCGATAGTATTTTATCTATCAATATACGAATTTAATACATTCGCTACATATATATATATATAAATTCTATACGGATTTATGCCGTAAATCAGATAAACGTCAAAACTTGAGAGCGTCTTAGCCAACTACACAATGGTTTCCTTCAGCATTTGCCATGAAAATTGTATAATGAAGGAAGTCAGAAAGGCGGCATATTTTTACATGAAACATGTGTACTTTCAATCAGGAGTTCTCGTGGCGCTTAAAACAACTAATTTAACACAATGACTCTGCAAATTTGCCACAGTGTGCGTGATGTGTCGAAATTTCTGGCGTCATCTCAAAATACCGCCCAAATCCCATTTGCCGGCTCAGTTATATCACATGAGCGGTTTTGTCACGCGAAGCGAAATCTGAACGTTTTTGACTGCATTCGGGCTGTAATAATACGTGTAAATTTGGCATGAAGCTATGACAAGAACATGGAAGGTAAATCGAAACCGCGGAGGAAACACCCGAAGTGAATAATGACCTTGCAGTTCTCGAGGAGTATTGTCCAAGGGCAGAAGTCACCTTGATGAAGTTTCAAAAGTTCACACCTATTCCTGAGAAGTCTGTAAAGTTTAAATTGTGCTTAAATCTGTAGACAAAAGAAAGCTACCAGCTAGTTTTTGTTCGGTTGTACTAGTCTTACAAGAAGGATTAATCTATGCAAACGTCGGCGACGCTAAGAAAATCCTTTGGAAATTAAAAATTCAAGCAGTGATTTCCGCCTTTCCAAGATAATCATATTCTTCGCATCGAGTTGCGACGCCAGCCCTGGTATCCATCGAATTCTATAACACACAAAAATCTATGTCTGAATCAATGAATGAAATTTAGCGTAGAAATCAGTATAATGAGGAGTTTTTCATTTCGCCAGACCTGGAGACACCAACTATTTTATAAGTTTGTCTCAAATTTAAGTCCGTAAGGAGAAGCGGTGGCCAAAACTTTTTGTTTTTCCGTCAGAGTCGAATCCATTGAGTGAGCGCGGAGAAATAGAAGAACATACGTGAGCGGGCATTTTTCGCTCACCGGGTTTCTGTTCCGAACTCTTTCCGCATGCACCGCGTTGAGCAAGAGACGACGGGTTGATCGATGCGAGATAACGCGACTGCCTGAAATTTACTTTTGGAGCAAAGACGTACAATATCTCTGTGAAAATGACTTATCCGGGAAAATCCGTCTTTTCATCGATCACAACAAAACACTCACGGCGGCAAAAAAAGCAGCATCTTCTGGTTTTCGCATTTGCGGTGGCGGAAAACCAAAAGGAAACCAAAAGGAAACCAACGTGGAAATCTCAAGTGAGTAAAAACAAGAAGAAACCCACAGTAGCAAATTCAGCGATATTTTACCCCAAGTCAAGCATAACGCCGGAAAACCAAGTCACGATGTATTGGGTGAAGAGTGATAATAGAACTGCTTTAGCTGTGATTGGCTTACCCACCCTGTTAAAACAACCGACAAAGCTCAAGAAAGATTTTTTAAACGGAATTAGCATAAAGCTCCGCACAAACACTCAAATACGAGATATCTTTTTAGGGTCGGAAATGCCGCCCCTCTCACATCTATGGCAGGAAATTGTGCCAGCCGAAAACTTTGCGTTTGAAAAACGATTGATGTAGTAATATCTGTAGAAATCAGTGAAGAGTGCACTCAATTCGAACGAGGAACGTGCTGGGAATTTTAAATGAAAATTAAAGTACTCTAATTAATTCGAAAGAGTATCCAGATGTGAAGAGGCAATTAAAGATATGCAACATGCAAAGGTTATATTTAGAAACACGGCCAAGAATGAAAAACTTTACAGTATCATTAATAGCTTCGCCTGAGTGCACCCTTAACAAACCTTTAAGCTCTGATTTACACTGACTTACCGAGTCTACACTGAGTTATTTTTGTTTTGTATTGGTATCTTACCCCTCGCGCCAAATTGAGGAAACCATTGCAATAGCTTCTAGGAGGATCTGTACTAATTACATTTGAGGCCAACTTCCTTTTTGGTACAACTGGGTGACAAATACACTTCCTGCAAGAATGGTTAATGTAATTTCGGAAGGACATCTCATTTCACCACCATATTTCCTCTAGCCGCGCAATATTTTTCATTTGTCACCAACTGAAACAGACGGAAGCCCAGTGATCTCAAATACTAACTAAAACCAGAAACGAAGTTAACAAAAACCCCAAATGAAATGCAGTCACTTTTAAAAATGATAAAGGGTTCGTCTTAGATTTTGGCTTTTTTTTTTTGGCTTTTAGACCTCGTTTAATACACAGAGGCGATTAAATTTGTATTAAACAGGAGTCAAATACAAGATGAATTGGAGTGATTTGCGTAATCTCTTCATGTTGATTTTTATCTAAGTAACACATATAGTGCTTGATACAGTGGTACAAGGTCGAAATCCATCAAGGTCAAAAACAGCTCGTTAAGTTTAAATATTCAAATCGCTTCCAAAACAATTCTGGTCGACCTGCGCCTCTACTTTTGTTCAGTATGGCGAACTATGGAAATTTCTGTTCTATAATCGACACAAACCTATGATATGGCGAATTAAGATAAAGCTCTGCCAATGATATGAGGCAATTACGACAATTAACATCTTGGAAGGGGCTCAGCTGCAATTTGCAATGTTGTGCTAAGATTGAGAACCGTAATAGAGAAATCACTTGAGCAAAATGGCAATAAAACTGGAATACTTCCCGGTACAAGCGCACAATTGGATATGGCCGGCTGACGAGGATCCCTAATACAACTTGTTCAGGTTCTCTGCACCATGTTGCTCTCGCTGCCTTACATGGATAAATTTTAACACCTTTAGCTTTTCATTTACCGTTCGTTTAGTTCTGAAATCTTAATACGCCTCTCAACTTTTATTCACAGAAAATAGGTTACCGAAGGGAACGTGGTCGTTGCAAATATACAGTATTGTCTTTTTCATACTTTTTGTAGCAAACTTATGCCAAAGTATTCTCCGAAAATGTATTTCTTCCGAAGTCACGCTTACAAATGCCATCCCATACAGCAGCACATTTCAGCTTGTTTTTTCAGATCTCGCTCGTGGGCCGACCTTTCAACCAGGCCTCTATTTGAATTTTGATGGTTTGAAGTCTTGAAAAGGGTTCACCTTCCTTCGGCTCCTCGATTTCTCGATTTTGATTCTCTACAAAGGGAAGATGTTTTTATCGATCGTTCATCCCAGACAAATTCAAAGCAGAGTGAGGCACCAACATATGGCGTTCTTCGCTACTTTTCTAATTCTTCGCATGCGAAATCAGGACGAAAAAGGTCAAAAAATTGGTTTGCGTGTGCAGAAATCTGACTGATAGTATTCTTAAGTCTGCCGTGATTAAAATACGACCTTTCAACCAGGCCTCTATTTGAATTTTGATGGTTTGAAGTCTTGAAAAGGGTTTACCTTCCTTCGGCTCCTCGATTTCACGATTTCGATTCTCTGCAAAGGGAAGGTGTTTTTATCGATCGTTTATCCCAGACAAATTCAAAGCAGAGTGAGGCACCAACATATGGCGTTCTTCGCTACTTTTCTAATTCTTCGCATGCGAAATCAGGACGAAAAAGGTCAAAAAATTGGTTTGCGTGTGCAGAAATCTGACTGATAGTATTCTTAAGTCTGCCGTGATTAAAATACGGAATGTCGTAAGGAGATTAAAGTACTGAGTTCGCGATCCAGCTTTTATTAACAGGATTATGACAGTATTATTATTCTTATATTTCTACGCCTGTGCTTATTACAATTATGATGGGGAGTTTTGCTAGCGGACAGAGAGGGGATTACTTCAGGCTCATGCTTACATTTCCGCAAATATGCGTTTTATTGGATCAGAGGGCGTTTAGGAGGGCAGAGCTGTACTCTAGAAGTCGATGTTATGTTGGGGATTATATCAGAACGACTCATATTCCTTCAGTTATAGGTTTTATGTTTGGATTAAGAGCAAGTGGTGGGCAGGACTGTTGTCTGGAACTTGTATTGTGGACTAATTTAGGAGCAAAATAGAGATCTATTTTGACGGGACTTCTGTTAAGCCTAACCTCAAATATCTTCAAAGCTCTTGTCGGATTTTGCTTGGCGGAAGCCTGTGTCGATTTGGCGATTGCGGCCGTGGATAAAGAACAAAAATATTATGAGATTGCTGTGGACTACTCGGTTCAGGATCAAAATAAAGTTCTATTTTGATGCGACTTCTGTTACGTTAAGCCTAATCTCAAATTTATTTTCGTGTTTCACTTTGCGGAAGCCTGTGTAGGTTTGGCGACTGCGGCTGTGAATAAAGAACAAAAATATTCTGAGTGGTCTACTCAGTTCAGGATCAAAATGAAGATCTATTTTGACGGAACTTCTGTTAAGCCTGATCTCAAATATATTTTCGTGTTTCGCTTTGCGGAAGCCTATGTCGGTTTGGCGATTTCGGCCGAAAAAAATGAAGAAGGAAAAAAATTAATTGTTGTTCGGCAGAGCCGTGAAAAAAATATAGAAAAACAAAAAACGTTGCATTTTTCATTGGAGTACACAAGAGAGTTGCTCCTCAGAATAGCCAGACAAAAAGCCACTATAGCTAGGGTTCCACCAGCGAGCTCTATTTAGCCAGCATTAACGGCCTTTTTTCAGGATCGGCTCCTCCACTGTCGAATCTGTTAGTCTATAAATTTTGGGGTTGATTGCAGAACAATTCAGTAACTCCTATATGATTAAATTCTTTTGAAAGATAAGAAATTTTCAGCAGTGAATTATCTTTAATTAAAGCTAAGTAGATAATGGAATAAATTAATTGGATTTTAGTGTGGCACTTCATGCACTGTCTTTCCTTGTCGACATTGTAAATAAGGGTGTTGGTTTTTGTGGAAGGAGGGAAACCGGACAACCCAAAGAAAAACCCTCTGAGCGAGGAGAAGCCTGGCTAACAACAAACCAATCCCACATGTGAAGCCACGTCGGATAATCAAACCCAAACCACGAAAAAGGTAGGCGAGCCTTTCTATTTTCCAAGAGTATTTTGAAAGTTGACGATATTCAGTGGCCGTGATAATGTACTTACAAAAGCTACGTCTGGATGAACTCCACGCAAAATCACCTCCAAAGCTAAAACACCAAGGAGGTAACGAAAAACCGAACTGACAAAGGAAGATCGCTAATGATAAGGAAAATTGGCAAGGATTGCGAGTGAAAAACTTTGAAAATTTCGGAGAAGTTTTGCACAGGGACACAGCCCCTTCAACTTGCGACCAATAATTAATTAGCACTTAACGTAATTATAATTTACCAAATTCTGCCTAGGGTTTGTTCAAGCATAGTCTGTATTTAATGTAGCTATTGTTAGCCCTGATTTGCAACCTCACTGGAAAGTCTCAAATTCCAATCACAAATTTGTCTTGTCTATCTTTTTTCTTATTCATTTGGAAATAGATTTTCCACCATCCATAAAATGCAGACTATGGGTTGTGAGTTGAACTGTCAGATTCAACTTGCTCGTGTAATTATGAAATAAATTTAAATGGGCTAAACACATTATGATCAAAGCCAGATAACATTGTGTTCTCTCTCGTTAGAAACAAAAATACGAAAAGCTTTCTACAACTAAAGACCAATACAAAAAGTCAAAGGTGGTTTGGTGTTTGGCACTGTAATTTGGAAATTGGGCGGCAGCTCAGCCAAGAATATTACACCTGAAATGATTTCAAGACTGTGTTCAAATATCAGGAATTGAAATAGCACACAACTTTACCAAACAAACACACGAGGCCGATTTCAAAACAGCTTTGGGTGTGACTACCTCCGTCATGCATTGCCTCTGTTTATCGGCCAATGCGTCGAGAATCAAGACAAGAAAGAACGAAGTGGAATTAAGTTACAGCACTGAGCACTTGAGCAAAAGAAGACGCGACTCCCTTCAAAACAAAGTGCACTTTCAAGTATTAAAATTATATATTGCAAGACGCATCAAGGCACACAATGAAGTCATATCGCGTACACAAGCACCTCATACACATATACAACCAGCCCAGTATGGATTTTGATTTATAGAAAGCCGCGAAAAAAAAGTTGATATGGTATTTCTAAAATAACCGAATACAGAGGCAGGGACAACTTGAAAATATGCTTTATTCAGCTTCCGAATTGTGACTGAGACGCGCCAACAAATGCCAAAAAATTCAATAGTCCACAAAAAATCATGGTTCCTTATTTCCTAGAAAGCCAAGTCATTCAGTTAGTATGTCAAACTGCATACGTGGTGCGTAAATCACACAAAAGGTCCAATACGACAATGGAAAAGCCGCTCACAAATTGTTTGCTCACTTTGAAAATCCTCTTTGGCATTATGTCAACAGTTCCAGGTCGAACGGACGCTAACAGTACTTCATACATCAAAAATCTGATCTTTATTTCGTTCTTAGGTCATGAGAGACACATACCTAATTAGCCATAAGAATTATCTATTACACCCGGCAATTATACAAAACTTTAAATAAATCTAGCAAAAATTGAACTCTCTCGAGGAATAAATATCATCTCGCACTTACAGGAGATGTTTTCCTTGGTTGTAACTTACATCAATTTACAGAAACAATCTCGAAAATGTCTGCTAAACTTGTTCATGTTTTCTAGATCGATAACTTCCGATGAATTTAACCTTACCTATGCTACTGAGTAATTCTTAACCCTTTACACCCTAACATCAGTACGAATATTCTCCACACTGTTCTCTATACATTTCCTAAAGAGAAGACAAGGAGAATTTGTGTACTAATCAAGAGCTTCATTAGTTGGTGATCATTTTCTTTCTTCCTGTGACGTTGATGTGTGAATTGGGGGTGACATTGTAAGGAGAAATTAGATGCTAGTCACTCTAAGGGGCTAAAGGCTTAAGATAAGAAGGTGGTTTTTTCGAGGAGTACTCAGGTTACTCACAGTATTAGCTTCATCCCATTCCTACATGCCCATAGGCCGGAAGGGGGAAGCAAAGATGGGGGTGAGAGAGAGGGGGCTCTGTTAAGTGCAAAATCAAAATTTAACAAATAATCAAAACAAAAAATTGTTCAAAAGTTACTTTAGGAGACGGAAGTTGAAGTGCTCAATAAAGCTCACCGTCACTATAGACCGGATGTAACATCCTCCATCATCAAAAATTGTGGTATGCGTGATAATTATTTCCTTGGAATGCATTTACCACTCATATACATGAAAAATTGAAAATCTCATTGACTATGTGCTATTTAAATATACTTCGTTGGACCAGCAACCATAAGATGCAAAAACACGTGCGTTATGAGTATAATTTGAGTGCAAAAGAAAAGGAAAAAAATCCTTTACTCAAAGGAATGAGAACAAAGTTGTTAAATATCAAGCCTGTTGTGGATTACCATAGATTTTCATTCATAATAACCGGTACTATGCATATTCAAACCAATCAGAATGTACCATATGGAAGAGAGAAAATCACGCGTCATAGAGTCATGAACATCCACGAACAATCAATCTATTTAAGAACTTGTACACCCTTACGACCTATTACAAAAATATTTGCTAAGATTTCTCCATAAATGTGCCCACATGTAAGAAGTCGTTTGGGGATAAATCTTAAAAATAAAGTCTGAGTATATAATTACGAGGAACTTGCCACTGGCGTAACTTCGTCGCGCGCCATTCTGGAATAAACCCGTTTGCGAGTGAACCAGTCCCGAGAATACTAAGGAAATACTTTTCCTGGGCGCGCACAGCCACTCGCCTGGTGTTCCTGTCACCAGTTTTGCAGAGCGTGCCTTTGATCAGAAGGGTTCCAAGCGCACTCCATTTCCTACCAGAGAAAATACATTCACCTTGGCCCACATCAGCGCGTGGTTTAACGACATCACGGAACGACCGTCGTTTAAGAAAAACGCCTGACCCTATAATGAAATGCAAGTGATATAAAATGGACCCGCCGGAAAGATCCTGTCACAAGAACAGAGTTATTTAATAATTGTACACAGTCTGTTCTCTTATTATATGTTGCGGAGGTTCAAACATACAATTAAATTCTGTCAAATGAATTTGATTGGCTAATTGATTGACTGATTGATTGGTTGGTTGGTCGACAGATTATTTCCACTTTCACCTTTAAATGCACTAAGTTGCTACATTAGAACCGTACCCACCATCTTGACTTTTCTGCCAGAGGAAATCGGACAAACTAGGGGGAGGGGGTGGGGTAAAGCGGCAAAAGGTTGTATCTCACCCCCACTCTACATACTCACAGTGATTTTGCTTTGTTCCCAAATAATTTAATTTAGTCATCATATCCAAGATATCGCTCCATGAGAACCTCCCGAGAGCCCCAATTTGATTTTCCCTTAAGCTTTGTTATGAGTACGCTCTTGTTTGGGCTCTAAGTCCGTTGATTAAGTGACCAAAAGAGAATTTCTCCTTAAAATTTCAATACAAAATCAAGGGAACAAGTGATGAGGATAAAGAAAAATATTCATTTGGGGATTATTGGTTGATTCAAAACCAAATTCTCCTAACCAACATCAAAAGAATTGTATGACAGATAGTGAGGATAATTACTAATGAGAACTTAGGAGTGAAAGGGTTAAATGCAACTGCAGGATGACCGATTATACACACGAAGAGAAAGTTACTTCATCAGCACCTTAATTCTCTCTCCCGTCAGACACGAAACCTGTACATCTGAGTGACTGGGGAGGAGGGAGCCTGTTACCATGTCTTCGCCTACCAAGCACGCAGATGGCTCAGCACCTACACAAGAAAAAAAGAAAAATATTTATGATCGCAATAGAAAAAAAAACCAAAACAAATACATATTCACAGTTAAGAGCGTCAATCTTTCCCAAAAATACATTCCACATCCTTATGGCGTATAATTTCACGTTTCGTTCGCACAGTCACACAAAACGGCGCTTTATTCTTTATAATCGCCTGGAAAAGAGGTGAGTGAGTAACGTTCTCGCGAATGAGTTTGGTAACCTATAATTTTAATTTCCTTTGAGCTCATTGTCAGCACTTCGGCACCAGCGTTTCCTTGCCCGTGGGAAAGTATGAGGCCTTGAGAAATGCCAGCCGGCAAGAGGTCTGCAAGGTATCTGGTACTAATTATTAGGACCAGACCCCGGTAAACTCCACCCCAACTTGTCTCCAATCTTACCGCGGGCGGAAAAACTCGCTCCCTGCAGCACTACTAATGAGGAAGATGCCGTTGGAAGGTTTTAGGTACTGTTACTATTAAAAAAGATTTATTTAACGACATTTTCTCTCCAGATTGCGACGACATTTTGATGCAAAATGAAAAAATAGATCAACAGAATTTATGGATATCCCCTTTTTCTAAGCTTTTCAGGCTACTACTTACCAACACGCTTAAGTAACAAGTCCCAAACGGCCTTCTGTTCTGGAGTGGGAGTGACCGAGGGACTGGAAACAAGAAAACCAAAGTCAGGCATGGAACGGTGTAATTTATACCAAGCATGTTCGCCTTCTTTTTAAAATTAAACTTCAAATGTATTTCTACAGCGCAACATTCCACTAGTTATCATTTTTCATCTTTCTTCATTCATTTCAAGACCAGAGGCTTTGAGAAGACCCTTATGAACTTATACAGAGTACTTACTCGAGTGGCTGATTGAAAGCGAGCCACGCTTCAGATTCTGTGTCGATTTGAGAAGTTGTAACAGCTAATTCTCCCTTATCTTGATGCATTAATTGCCTGAAAAAAAACATAATTGAGTAAAAAGTCTATAACAAGAAAAAAAGACGAAAGATATATGAGTCAAACCCTCATCCATTTACAAAGACATAACAATGTTTTAGTCTCAATTGTCACTCCTGGGAGTTCATTCCTTTCACTCCCTAGATCTGATTGTTGATTCTCCCCTCTAGCTGCTACAAATTTCCTTATAACTTAGTTATGAGAATCTTGGTTTATATCAAGATAACAGCTTCTACCTGATGACTTTAAGTATCTCATTGCCTGTTTGTTGGATGAGGTATGGATTTTAGAGGGTGAGGTTACATGTTAATCACTTCTGGTGATTTAAAGGGTTGTGGACTGAAGGAAAATAAGGATTGTTTGTATGGTGAATATAGCATACTCCATTGTATTTGTAATACGTACCTAGCATGTTTGAAGAGAGGGTGAATGATCGGAGTGTATTTTCTCCTTATCGCTAACAGCGCACCAAGGTATGCACTCAGTACCAACAGTTCCTGTCTCTGCCTGTTGATAAAGAATTGCCTGAATTACAAGTAGAACCCCGCCAACGAAAACTGGTTCGACTTTGCGGTATTAATAAGAAGTCGTGAATCGAAATTGAAGGCTCATATGAAAGCAAGACGATTTTCCGACCACTGCACTCAGCAAATGAGTGGAGTGTCAAACGAAACTGATTCTCCTCCTCTGTTTAACGCCATACCAAGTGATTAGAGAGAGGGCTTCATAACTGAAATGAGTCTCTTTGTTCCACCTGTTAATTCTAACTACTTCAATATAACAACATGTTTCATGGTAACAGGTAATTTCTCCTTACAATATCAATACAATATCAAGCAGGTAGGTGATGAGAATAAAGAAAAATATCAATTATGGGATAATTAGTTGATCCAATACCAAATTCTCTGAACTAACATCATAAGAACTGTATGGCAGACAGTAAGGAGAATTACTAAAGACATCTTGGGAGTGAAAGGGTTAAACTGTCTTGATCTACAGCTTGCCATACTTGGATGTCCTGCTCTGTTGCAGCCGGTCTGTTCTGATACACGACATCCACTGAAGCACGGTTAGTACGTCATCTAAGACCCAATAAGGTTTACTCATGACATCTGAAAAACAGGAAAAAAAAAACGGGTAAAATGTCTTGGTACCTGATGCATCTTCTTCTCTTAGTGGTTACTAGGAGCCTACTGGGGGCCTCTAAGAGTCAGAGTTTCATTGGTCCTTTTTCATTGTGCTTTGTGATTGGTCAAAACAACTCATACCACGCTCTCAACCAGTCAGATGCAAAACAAAAACAAATACAAATCGAGCATTCGTAAGTCGCCTTTTCCTCTGCTTGAAGTCGGTTATTGTTTTTTTTAACTACGAGCTCTCATAAGCTCCTTGTAAGATTTTCCTATGTTTTAATTGGCAGTCATGTGTTTTTTATGATGCTCACTAGTAATGTAATTTACTAAGACGGTACAAAAAGAGAGAATAGAGAATATTTATCATTCCTGTCGTAACAACTGTAGCACACAGGTCACGCCGATACGTTTATCATTTTTAAGAGATTTAAGAAAAATACGTTCCACGACCATACCTCGAACAAGATTGAGTCCGATGTCGAGCGCAAGCTCAGGAGAGGAAGAAACAAGGTAGTATTTCATGGCGTCTATGAATTTGTTCTCATCACAAAACTGCTGAGCTTTTTGTAAACACTCCTCGACGCTTGGCAATCCAGCCTGATGAACGGAAAGGGGATGAGAGCGAATTTTATTCGTAAGTTACCAAGAGAAAATGATGTTTAAATCGTCCGTGCAATTTTAATGCAATGTTACTCAGACAGATAATGAGAATTTAGGATATCATTATTACAGAGGCATCAACCACCAAATACTAAAGAAAAGTGTTTTCCTCAGTTGGGAGAACTAGCTATCAACTTCTAAGAAATACACAGAGAAAAAAAGTTAAAAGCATTCATCATTTTCACAATTCCCAGTCACCTTTTCGTGTAATTCATTTACTTCTGTGACAGTCCCTTGACACCTTGCACACGACTTGAAGAGCAGGTTTTCACAAGAAGGCAATGACTTGAGTAGAACGATACACGTATCCCTGAAAACAAGATAACACCACCTAAGTTGTGCCATTAACAATTTCTTAACACTGTGCGAGCTTTCACACCGACAGCATAACAACCAATTCAATATTGCAGAGCAGAGAAAAACGAAACAAGAAAGCTGGAACGCACAGACCAAATGACAAGGGCGGGAAAATAGAACAACAGTGACAAAGGTAAAGCAAGCGCTGGAAAAATTGTGAAATAGCCAATGATGTGGGCTTGAAAAATGCAACCAGAGAGAGAGGCGGGAAACGCGTGCCAAGGGCGGCATAACGAGACCAGAGGGCGGGAATGTACATAGCAAATAACTAGGGCGGGAAAAATATAAATGAGACGAGCAAGTAGAAAGCGGGGGAAACCTATGAAGTAGCCAGCGGTGAGCGCGGGAAAAATGCAATGTTGTTGTCAGCGAAGTCAAGACAATACGTTTTTTGAGAAACATTTTGCTGATAGTCCTCACCATTTCCCAAGTCTTTCACATTTTCTGGCCAGATATTCAACAGCTTGGTGATACATGTGACTGTTGTCGCTAATCACCATTCCCATACTGACGGCCAGTTCCAATTCATTCCCTCGAATGAGTTTCGACAGTGCAAACTGCGTGAAGAAAAGCAAGCGACTAAACAATTTAAATCAGAATTTCTTAACGAGTAAAACGTGGGTGCTTGATGGATGATGCACTGGACTATGGGTTTAGAGATCCACGTTCGAGCATGCGCATAACAATTACCTCCCAAAGAGCCAGGACTGAGATACGTAAGAGTCGGACTTAGGGGTCAAAGGGATAAAACTACTTTTTCTCTTCTCAAGATTATTTAACCCTTCCCCCTTAACAGACCACTCCCTTCAAATCAGCAAGTCAACAAAAAATGCCATCAAAGATGGCCATGATTTGATGGCAGCGTATTTCAAGATACAGAATGCAAAAGAGGACTAGTACAACGGACCCGTACTGGGCAACTAAAGAGACTAACCGTGATATCTCCTACAGCCAAGTGACAACATGCGGCCAGCACAGGTTGTCCACTATAAAAATACCAGTCAGCTAACGCAGCACTTGTTGACTGAAGAAGACTGAACACAATAGCGAAACACACTGATTATCATGCAAGTTTCAAAGAGCCATAGATATCATTACAACTTCGTTCTCTTAGTCTATTCCCCAAGTTTTCCAAGTTTTTTATTCTCTCCTTGCCGTTTTCCAACCTGCCACCCGCTTCTCCTTCCTTTCTCTTACTTCGAACCCCATCCTTCATCTTTTTTCTCCCCCTGGTTTCCTCTGTATAAACATTTTCCCTCATCATTTTCGGTTCTTTGTTTAACAGCTTTCCCCAACCTACTTCACGATCCTTCCTTCTCTCTTACTTTTACACAATTTTTTTTTACCTTTCCCTTCCTTTTCTTCTCTCTTTTCCTTTCCCCTTTCCTAATTCTCCACTACCCGTCCCTCCCTGGTCTTTCCCTATATCCCAAAATTCCCCATACACCTTAATCCAACCCGAGCGGCCAGGTAAACACTTAGTTACCACACAAAAGCAGATGCTCACCCTTTGTTCTCGTTGGTCATGTGATTGATCAGGGAAGGTAAGACGTCGTTTTTTCTCAGATCAGGAATCTTCTTTTCTTTTTTTTGCAGAAGAGTTGTGAGTCCTCCCTCACACGCCACCTGCGCCGCCAATAAGGCGTCGTGAAGCTGACCGCGTGACGAGAAGAAAGACACGAGCTACAAAAAAACCCAAAGTAAACAACAACAGTTATTGCACACAGCACACAAGCCTCAGGAAGATATAACCTCCATTCATGCTTCATCGACACCAACTAGTAAAGGTATCGAGTAAGTCTACGTTTACGAGCAGTTTTCAAAAGAGGGTGGAGAGTAATCCAGGCTTAATTTGGTTTTGCTTCGCTTGGATAGGTCATAGGTCCAGGAACTCACAGCATCATCTCAACCAATCAGAGTCCAAACTGATACCGATCGCGACTTGGCCACAAGCGTTTCTGCGCCTCGTGAGTCCACAACATTTTGACAACTCTGATGACGAATATCGTTGTTGATATGAGTACAGACCTCACTAACCCACTGTCGATTTGTTAATTTAAAAAAGATGACTTTTTTTTTTCCATTGTCTTTTGGAAGGTTTACCGATAAGCTTTGACCTCGCGTTCTAGAACCAGTTTTCTTGACTCGCATGCGCAAATATGGAGGCCATGGGTCGGAATCCCGTTGAAGCAACGTACTTTAAACAGGGACAGGCAAACTGTCATACAGTACCTTTGCCGCATCTCCTAACGAAACACAGTATGGTACAGCGGAGTCGTCATCTTCTCTCATAAGCTGCGTCGTTCGTCTATAACAAAAATTTAACTGAGTACATAAAACAAGAATGATAACCTTATAACAAAATAGGGTTCATAATGATAATATGGATGACAGTGACGATGCTGATGATTAAAATTATAATAAATGATAAACATAATAATAATAATAATAATAATAATAATAATAACAACAATAATAATGATAAAGAAGATGCAAACAACACTAATTTTGAAACAATGAGAAAAGTTCCTGCGTTAAGATTTTAAAACAAGGAATTTAAGAAAAAGCTTCATTTTAAAAATTTACCTTTCCATCAGCTCTTTCCAGTAATCCATTGAGATCCCAGGAGCCATAGCGAGTGCTCTGTCCCACTTAAAAAATAATAACAAATAGGAAACGTATTCAGTCTTATCCTTAAATTTTACAGCACAAGACACAGACTTTCTGTATATTTGTTGAAAGTTCACGAAAGTCTCGGATGCTCGAAATTAGGAGAGGAATTGTAGTTTTAAATTTCGTTCGAAAAGTAATTAGGAATTGCATTGGAAGAGAGCAGATGTCAACTCGGTTGAGAGTCCAAAGTGATTCATCACTACTTTCACTTTGATTTGTGATCGCCTTAGAAAATTCGCACCTCTCTATTATCAAATCAATCATATGTACAGAAATTGTGCCCAAGACAATGACGCTACTCCGCGCTTCAGTCAATTACTAACCTTTTCTTTGATGTGTTTACTTCGTTTTTTGATTTTAAGACACTAAATAAAGACACGTTTTATTTGGTTATGGTTACTTCAAGCATTTTATGGCGCCTTAACGATATCACAAGCCACAAGCGCAGTATAATTTTCATTGCCTCGGGTTCTCCCTGGCTCGCTACGTTACACAAGCCTCATTAGTTGGCTATTGTTGTCCCGATATTTTGGTGCTAAAACGCTCAGCTTAAAAACTACCTGGAATCAAACTGCAGAACGGGCGATTTAAGTGCTTCTCTAGCAAATGGAGGGAATAGCGAGGCGTGACCGATGAAAGCGCAAAGGATGGGTTTCCTTTCCCTTCATCCCTTACAGAAAAATTACGCCTACAACATACCTCGCCCAGTTCGACCATTAGCTCACAGTATCTTTGTAGCTGACCAATCTTGACATGAAGATTTGCCGCTTCTCTAATCCTATCCTCTTTTTTGGACATCAGACCTCCTCTCCTGGACATTGCTCGAACTGTTTCTAATTCTTGTGCTTCAGACTATCACAAAAAAATATACAGGAATTCAAAATACAAACCCTCCTTTTTAATTGCAAGAGATTCGTTTTCATATTACTAAGGAGAACGGACATTATTCACTGACGTCGGGCTGTGTTCTTGAGTCAGACACTTTAGTCTCACAGTACTTTCTACACCCAGGCGTATAACGGCACAGATCCAGAAAGCTAGAAGAAGGGAGAGCCTGGAAACGAGGTCGTCAAAGGTCAGGGGAAACTGGGGAGAAATGACGTCACGGTAGACCTTCGTATCTTAATTTCATTGTTATCCACGAAAGATTACTTACTGCTTTGTGTTTGACAAGATGTTTTGTGTGCATAATCCCTTTGCTGTAAGACGCCGGTAATAAATTGTCATCGCCGTCTCGTAATACTAACACCAAGTCCCACAAATTCTTGGCTCCACATGGCGGCTAAAAAAAGTGGGAAAGTCAATGTACACTTTATGCAAGACCATTTGTTTTTGAGTGAATTAGACAAAATATGATGCAATCATCGACTAATCAGAGCGCATGCGCTTCCTACCATAGTAGAGCAACAGAGCGCTTTTCGATTGAGTGTTGTAAAAGCGAAACCAAAGTAATCACAACAGCCAATCAGAGGAAAGGAAAATACCTTTAAGGGCCAATGAGAACTCAAAGTAAAAAATTCAAACTGCCCAAAGCGCGGGAAACCGCGGGCGACCAAGGAGTGATTGTTTAAACTTTTCCATCTAATTGGTTGAGAGAATGGCGCGAGTTTTCTGAACCAATCACAGAGCAAGTAAAGCGAAACCAATGCAATACCGGATTGCTTTCGATACTCAATTGAAAATTGCTCTGATACCAAATTTTACAAACGACAACCTCACTTAAGTTACCGAAATTTAGTGTGAATTATTTTCTTACAATGAAAAAGTCCGAGAACAGTTTTATTGCTGACCAATGAGACGCTTCTCCTTTTGTTGCCACAGTTGCTTTCAATTCACGTGAAACTCTTCCATTCAGCAGAGGTGTGCCACCAGATGACATGGCTGCTTCTGTAGGAAGGAAAATGCAAATACTTCATTTCAAGAAGAGACCCGACTTTATGAAAAAGGAAACTACAAGTTCAATTGAAAGTAAAATTAATTGAAAAGTGAAAATCTGGGGTTGCTCGCTCTAAAGCAGCATCACCTAATATGAAGTTATTTCTAACGCAACAATTCCTTGCACCTTAAATCTGCCCACATCCATCGGTTAAATTCACCTTTCCCATGACTTCTTCTTACTCTGTGCTGAGAATTATTCTACATTACCTTGTAGCAAAAAAGGGTATTGCACTGAATTTAAAAGTTACCCCTTCGTCATACGCTCTGACGAAGGGCTAACGCTCGAAACGTCAACTTCGACACTCCTGACGGTGGCCAATTAACGTTATCAACTCAGTTGATAAAACCATTTCTCCTTGTTATACTCCCCCACCAACGTAGCACCACAGGTTCTCCAGAAACCTACCCCTTTAACCCGTAAATATCGATTTTAAAAATTTTCGAGAAGTTATTAGTCGTACACTGTTTTGGTGACCAGGCCCCACACCCCAAAGACACCTAACACATACCGGTGTTAGTGGTCATAAGATTATCCAGGGGTCTTTCAGCCAGAACATCGATCTGCAAGGAACACGCCAAATGCGACATGGACCAGATTCTGACGGTGGAGTCACGAGAACATGATGCAACAGTGAAAGGTCGATATCTGTGGCAGGTTAAGCCTTTAAAATAAAAAAAATAAAAAAACAGCACATCTGTTATGACTGGAAATTGAGAATTTTTAAATTGACTGTCCGAAGAAATCTGGGATTGCATTGTTTTGCTTTACTTCGCTATGTGATTGGTCCAGAAAAACTCGCACCACTGTCTCAACCAGTCAGATCCAAAACTGACACAAATCACGACTAAGGCAATTTGGTTTTACTTTGAATTTTCATTAACTCTCAAAGGTATTTTGCTTTCTTCAGATTGGCCGTTGTGATTACTTGGTTTTTTGTTTTACGATTCTCCATCTCCAACTTACGTCTACGGAAAAGTTCAGAAAATCATCTTGACCACAATTTCATGATAATTCAAATTAGTGGATGGGAAGGGTGCTTAATGTTTGTGGCGCTCTTTTCCACGTTGCAACCTTCGTTAAAACTTCCTTTGTCAAACATTTAGTCAAATAACTTATTTACATTAGCCATCCTAAAGGAATAACCTCTTCCTAACCTTAGATCAACTCGTAAAATCGATCTCAGAAGATGTCAGAAGAGAGACAAACGATTATACTTTTTCAATAACTTGACGTAGGTCAAGGCTTTCGGATTGCTTTGTGGTTGTCGTAATTAGCTTTACGCAAATAGATGTACCGAATTCAAGCAATACTATTTAAATACTATTTCCTATGTCCACTTTAAGTAGAGAACTAAAATTGAACTTTTGGCCTCATACCATACACATCCGCTCCGTGATCCAACACAGTTTCAAGACAGGTTCCATCTCTGATAAAAATAAAAGCAACACGGATTGATATCACGAACTAACATAATGTACTACAATCCACTTTAATGACCAGCTCCCAAGTGGCTTGTTAGCTCAGTTGGTAGAGCACTGCACTGGTATCGCAGAGGTCATGGGTTCAAATCCCGTACAGGCCTGAATTTTTTCAGGCCTTATTTCACTACTGCTTAAGTAGTGTTCATTACTGCGAAGAACGCTTTCGTATTCATTTCTTAATCCGCAATTCACATATATGATTTTCATGTATTCACAGTCGCTGAATAGTATGCATACGCCCTATACGTTTAACTTTCCATACACTGTGCAGAGGACATGAGGAAGTCATTACTCACAAAACTTGGGCCACTGTATCAACCAATCAGATTCAAAACTAAACCCAATGGCGTTTGGTTGACCGCATTTTCCCGCGCTTCAGGCAGATTCTTGTTTATGACTTGAGTTCTCATTGGCTACTAGTGATATCCCCTTAAATCTGATTGGTCGTTGCGATAACTTTGGTTTATGTTCGACGACACCCAATCGAAATGCGCTTAACAGTCTTTGAGAAAAGTATTTAATAAACAAATGCTAGCGACTCTCATCCAAACGTTCAACAACCGACTAGTATTAAGAGGTAAATTAAGCTAATTGTAAGTTAATGTCACCTCGTATCCCAAATCCTAATGGCAAAGTCCCAGCTGCCAGAAATCAGAAGGTAAGGAATTTCTGGGTTCCACAGCAGGCCACGCACAGGTGCCTTGTGCCCTTCTAACGTATGCACACATGAATCCTAAAGAGGAAGTTAACAGTGTATAAGAAATATGCTCCGTGCGTGGACATACTGCAGAGTTACACAGATTGAAAGACTCCCCTCACTGATGCTTACATTACACCAAAACATCTCGTAATACTCCCCCTACTCTGGACAAATACCACAGTTACTCCCCTTACCTCAGTATAGTCCCACACTTTAATGGTTCTGATAAAACAAAAAAGAGAAAAAATCAGATATTTTTTAAACAATACTAACTGGATAACGTTGAGCAAAATATCATGATTTGTCGATGGTAAGCAGATTCATTATTCTATAAAGCCAGAGGCTGAGAAAAAAAATTGATCTTTTAGGCAATGATGAAGAATGATAATTTATGATAGCCTTGTCCAATAACCACATTTTGACATCATCTTTCATCTATTACTGAAAAGATGCACGGCAACCTAACATCAGTATGCATATTCCCCATACTGTTCTTCATATATTTCCAAAGAGACTGACAAGGAGAATTTGTGTAACAATCAAGAGCTGCTCCAGTTAGTGATCATCTCCTCTACTCTCATAACTTTCATGTATGATTCAGGGATGATATTGTAAGGAGAAATTAGATGTTAGTCACTCTTCGGGGGCTAAAGGGTTAAGCTGACATAGTACTGAGAGAAAATCATCTCATCTTACGAGACATTGATAGCATTTTTTTTTTTCGTTTACAACATCCGCCAAATATCAGTTGTTTCCTTACCCATCATCTGAACCACTGCAGAGGATGGCCTCTCTGATAGGACTCCATTTCACATGAAAAATCTTTGCTGTATGACCTGTAATGAAATAATTAGCAAAGCTATCCAGGATGCAATTTTGAGAAATAAAAGAGTTACTGTAGCCTAGGTAACAGTCACTCCCATTGATCATTCAAACTTATTTTAACCCTTTAACTCCCAAGATTCGATTGTGAATTCTCCCCTCTAAGTGCTACACATTTCCTTATAAATTAATAATAAGAATTTGGTATTAGATCAGGATAACAACTTCTACCTGATAACTTTGAGTATTCTCAATACCAGTTTGCTGGGTAATATATGGATATTATAGGGAGAAGTTACATGTTAGTCACTTCTGGGAGTTAAAGGCTTAACACTTTAGACCCTATACCTTTGTGGGACCTTCAATTGGCAAGAAGAGAACTGGGAACAATTACAACAGAGGCTACTGTCGCTCTTACAAACCAACAAACAAATCAAAACAAAATAAAAATAGAACATATAAGTCTCTGTGTACGTTAATGGCAAGGATCATTGCAGCTACAAGATCTATTCTTCCATGAAAAGTGAGGAAATACACAAAATCATTACCTGAGTGTATTATATATGATATTTTAGTTTAATTCTGTACACATAAATATTCTTAAATTCAGTGCTAAATTGATAATTTGTATCAATCAAAACTGCTGCTTACCAGAAAATAACTTTTTAAAAAAAGACATAATCACAGACAGACATAATCATTCTCATTTGAGATTTTAGTTCAATTCTGTATGCATAAATAAGCATAGATTCAGTGTTTAACTGCTAATTTGTATCTATCAAAAACTGCTGCTTACCAGAAAATACCTTTAAAGGTAGATCTGTGCTTGCAGCAACATAAAATACCCTAACACATTTGTCCTCACAACCAGTTGCAATCATATCTCTGTAACAGAAATCAAGAAAAATAAATATTTTTGGTCGAGAGTCAATTCAAGATCTAAAGAAGAAAACATCACAAATCACATAATACATGGATTAATTGGAGAATATGATTACACTTGCTACTCTTAAAACTGGCAGGTTAAATCTGTGACAAATATCAATCTTGTCAATTTTATAAATACCTGTTATTAAGACTCCAGTCACAGCCATAGACAGGTCCAGGGTGTTTGTATCTTTTAACTAAAGTTCCATCCACTTGCCTTACAACACTTTAAATAAAGAATATTAAATTTTAATTCATTCACTGTGGTTGCTTTCATAAATGAAACTGCATAATCCCAGCTACCAGTTAGATCAGAAGATAGCATATTTGTTTGCATACAAAATACTATCAGGTCAGTTATTATGGAGAGACTTACCATGTTCCGTCTGCACTGCAGGAAGCAATTCTCCTTGAATCTTTGTGATTCCAGCTCACATTGTAAACATGTTGCCTTCCATGCTATGAAGAAAAGTAAAAAAAAGAAAAATTAAAAAAATAGATTCCATGTTGCCATGAGGCTGTTTAGCAATAGATCACAGATGATGTCTGATAACAAAAAGTTGGCACTGATGGTCTCATCACATTTTGACTTCATCTGTGATCTACTAATGAACAGAACTGAGGCAACATAATATATATATTTTTTTTTAATAAGATCAAAAGGCAAAATGCTGGTAATGATGATGTCATTTATGCATCTGTCCTACAATTGATCATAAGAAAGTATCAATCAAAATGCATGTATAAGTAAGCTTATTATTTAAATAATGAGAAATAACATACAGAGCCTACTGTCAAAAGGGGCTAATGGTATCTTTCTTGATTCCAAGCTTCCTTGCACTTTATTACTAATTAAGATCGTCCAATTCACTTACTTCAGTAAATCTCTTTATAATCTTTTCTTTGTTTATATCCCATATGAACACCCCTTGCTTGGCTGTTGCTCCACAAAGACAATTGACATCTCCTGTAAATGTTACATTAAAGAAAGTTGATAACAAGACATTTTGCACAAAAGACTTTTTGCACAAATGCAAAAAGACTTGTGGGAGAAGTCTCTTAAGCAGAATGTCCTGTATTCAGAAAGTTGGTTTTGCATGTACCAAATCAGGTGAAAAGATTTCTTACACAAAGTGAGTATAAGGGTATATCATGTCCAGATAAAAGATCAGCAACAAGACGTAATAAAAATTGCAAAATTACCAGGTGCCCATGAAACTGCGTAGATGATTCCTTCATTGCCTGGAGATGAATGCACCTATTGCATAAAGTTAAAGTAGATTTAGGCACAGGGAATTCAGAATTATGATAAAAACACAATTTTGAGACATACTTAGAAAACCACAAAAATTGAGGAAAACACATGCTGAACGTGGTACTTACAGCAGTCATGGTGTTAACATCCCAAACTTTGATGGTTCCATCAAAGGAGGCTGTTGCTAACAAATCTGGACTTTCAGGCTTAAACTTGCAATCAAATATTGTCTCTATATGACCCTAAAAAAAAGTTTTATTCAAAGGGCTGTAGTATTTATTTATACAGAATACACTAACTAACAACAAGGAGCAGAAACTGCAAATTCATTCAGATACAGCTGACAAAACATTGCAATGGTGTTGAACATGTGAGGAGTGATTTAACAATACCACTTAAAAATGTTCACTCACAAGGACTGCAGCAAACCCAACCCCACTTCCATCCACACAGGTTACTCACCATATCTCTAAGAAAGCTCCATTTTCGTTTCCCTAAGTCATACAATCCAACTCCACCATCCATAAAGGTGCAAAGGATTCTTGCAGGTGGAAGTGCATATGTGATGTGATTTGGCTGAGATGGAGGCTGAACTGCCACTGAGGTTGACGACATTCCCAAGGATGTTTGGTTATTATTAGTTGGTTCAAAGGTCTGGTCAGGTTGAACAACAGTCAGTGCATGAAAGCCAGTCATTTTTAATTTAATGCTGGTCAAAGGAGAGCTTTTGGACACATTCCAAACGCGTAGAATTCCTCCTTGGGTATCTGAAAAGTAACATCAAAGATCAAGTAACATAAAAATGTTTTTCACTATAATTACAATATTAACTAATTTAAAGTTATTATTTAATAACCCTTGAACTCCCATGAGTGACCATGACAAAATTTCTCTTTTTGATATCAATACAATATCAATCAGAGAAGTGATGAGAACAAAGAAAAATATCAATTTGGGGATAATTAATTGATCCAGTACTGAATCCTCTGAACTAACAATATAAGAATTGTATGGTTGACAGTAAGGAGAATTACAAATTTGATCTGGGAGTTAAAGGGTTAAAAGCAGAGTATAAGTGAAGGTTAACAAGAAAACCCAATACCATTTTAATACACAAATTTCAAAACTTAAAACAGTTAGAAGTAATATTTAAATGCATTATTCAATATGATAACAATGTCTATAATGCAGCTATTCATTGCTGAAAAATTGATTTATGACAGGAACTACTGCATGAACAGAATTACATGTTATTTAACCCTTTAACTCCCAGATCAAATTTGTAATTCCCCTTACTGTCCACCATACAATTATTATACTGTTAATTCAGAGAATTTAGTATCGGATCAACTAATTATCCCCAACTTGATATTTTCTTCATTGTCATCACTTATCTGGTTGATGTTGTATTGATATTGTAAGGAGAAATTCTGTCTTGGTCACTCATGGGAGTTAAAGGGTTAAAAAAGTTTAGAGATTTCATCGGGTTAAAACCAATCTCATAACCTCTTTTGAGGTTATATTTATTTGTTATGTGTGATATTCATGTAGCCTTTTTTTATATCTTAAGGAATACTTTACCTCCTGTCACAAATACACCAGGAGCAGAAGAAACCCAAGATAGCGTGTGAATCTTTGTTGCAGAGCTTGGTAACTTGAAATTCATGATGATAGTCATTGAATCAGTATCAATCAGCCTCAGACTGCCTTGTGTGTTGGCAACCAACAGGTAATCAACTGACAATGGATCCCATTCAAGGCTGATCACTGGATCTTCTTCGTCATAATCTTCATAGGGCTCAGGTCTAAAGTAATGTTTGAATGCTTTCTGTCTAGGATTTATGACAGATATACTACCATCATTATGGCCAAAGACAAGTTTTCCAACTTTCCTTTGATTCCAGCGAAACTGACACACTTCGGAGAAAAATGTCATGGATTCTAAATGCTTGAAGACCATAGTGTAATCACGGGTTGTATAGTTCCAAATACACATAGGCCCACGCCCTGATATATAAGCGATAGATTCCAGATCTTGAGGACACCAGCCTATACAAGAAGGAGGGGATTTTATACTCTCCAGTGTTCCAATCACTCTTTCCTGTGACACACTCCATATGTAGATTTTACAATCACTACTTGATGTTGCTAGCACATCAGGGTTTTGAGGATGCCAGGAGATACATGTGATGGTCTTTCTGTGCTGAGCCAAGATCACAGACAAACGGAATTCTTTAAACTGTGGATCTAGCTGAAATAACAATAGGTACACACATTACAGTTAGAGTCACATGTCAGGAATTTATATTTTTTTATATTTATATTGTATTTACCAATTTAGCTCTAAGAATCTCTTGACAACCCTATTAACCCCTATGAGTGATAAGCATCTAATTTCTCCCTACAATTACTCCCTGAAACAAACATTATGGTGACAAGAATAAAGGAAATGATCCCCCAAAAAAGAAACACTTGAGCATTTTAAACCACTTCTCCTTGTCAGCACCTTAGAAAATGTATAGGGAACAGTAAGGAGAGTTTACATACTGATGTCAGGGTTTTAAGGAGGATACCAAGCAATGTCTTAAAGCTAATGTTTTCCATCTTCTCATTACGCTTCGCTTCACAATGTATTGATATTGTGCTAAGAAATCAGCTGTTGTTTTTCTCTGAGTGAAAGGGCAAAAGGAAAAAAAAAAAAAAGAAAAATATGCAAGATAGGATGAGAGTGAAAATTCTACATGTAGTAATATATTTTGCATGGGTTGCCAATGTTGCAGCATTTATTTTGAAACACCTTGCTCCTCTTTTATTTAGCATTAAATGATAAACTGAGACATTGTAAAATTATGCAATAAATTCAACTACAAGTGGTGCAAATTGGATCATCCTTTTAACATGATTCTCCCATGATCAGAGAGCAGCGAGAGCTACAATTTTAAATTTATATGTAGCTAAGTTGCAATATGTTATTATCAATCAAGACACTCGAAAAAAATCATTCTCCGTGCCTCAGACAAATGCGAAGCGAAGAAAAAGCACAGTTATGACAAAACAAAACATTTCAGCCATGACAAACATTATTCATAAATTTCAATGTTCTTTCCTTTGCATCCCACAACCCCAGAGTAGAGATTTTTTTATTATTATCATAAGAAGCTTTAAGGTTTCTCGAAACATTGAGGTAACATCACGCTAAACCTTAATCTACAGATTCTGGGTAAAAATCGAAATTACGCTGTCCAGTGTCAAAGTCATTAGTCTTTAATTTGAATATAGACAGACTCGAGTTTAGGATTAAATTAGCGACACATTTATTAAAAAGATACACGATCTGTCTCGTTTGCTGTTGAGAAAATTTGGGCAGGACAAACTTAGATCGACGAATCAAAAAGGTCACTACTGCTGAAGTTTGTTAACGAGATAATTTGCGGAATACTCTCTTGAGAATTTTGAACGCATGAAAACACACCAAGAGAATGGAGAGTTTAAAAGAACATCAACACTGGATGAGTGTTTGCAGAGCAGAAGAGAAATTCTAAGCAATCACTTAAATTTCTCAAAAGGAATTGCACAACTGCTTATTGGGCAAGACCTACGCTTAATTAAAGTTTATATTGAAAACAAGTTCGAAAAAATTCCAATTCCTCTGATTAAGCAGGAGGTCAAACAATAGACGGCCAGTTGACGAATCTTACATACCGTAAATGTTATGGATTAAAAGAAAATCGAATTCGGAGAAAATGAGGTTTTTAAAGGACAGAAATTGTTTGATATTGTTACGGGTTGTTTATTCCTATAGCGACACTAACGCCTCACCTCGTAAACGTAAACAGCGAGAGTCGCACAATAGGCAAATCGATCACCGTTGCTACTTGCCGCGCAAACATCAAGGTTCCAAGGTTGACAGCCAGCTGGAAGAAGGCTAACTTGTTTCATGAGACTCATGATCCTGCTGAAAACAGGACAAACTCAACCAGCTTTAAGTTGATGCTCTCTTCATCGATCTTACCGCCATCTTCAAACTTTGGTCTTGCCCAGGCGCACTTGTCACGCGCGGCCAAGCACTCAGCTGACGTTCGCATGCGGTTGAAGCTTCGAGAAAACTAGCCACCGGTGTGTAAACTTTTTGATAGGAAGGTACACTAAATTATGATATTCAATGCACGCATCTTGATTCAGCAGCTTACGAGATCGGCCTATGAGATGGGTGGTATAAAAAGAAAAAAAAACGAAGATAACTTCAAGAAATATAATTAGAGCTTTAAGCAAAAAGAAAAGCAAGCAAAAAAACGTATTTTCTTAGTTAATGGAGGTGCACTGTTCTCACCGACAAAAAAGGGTCTGGGAAATTCTAAGCTCTCGAGGACATATTTGAATCAAAGTCAATATTGAATTTAACTGGGACGTCATTTGTATACTTTGTCACCAAAGGCGACCCAATGAAAAACGGGATGAGAGCAGACAGAGTATGCTATTCACAAAATTGACGACAATTATTCGATTTGATGCTCTTGCGTCAATGACCCGTTTCACAGCTGTCATTCATCTCCACTGGTCAAGCGGCGATCGCAATTTATAGCTTTCAAACCTTACAGTTTCGCCTTAATTTCCTTCCAAAACAATCAAGGTCCAGTTTTTTCGAGAACATTTTGTTTTTTAATCTTACTGCTTACAGAATGATCCAAGTTTTAACGAATTCATTCAGTTCGTGGAAATATATCGCATGCAAGTTCCCGCCCTTTCAGGATTAATGTGCTCAAAAAATTCGTGTTCGCAGGGATTCGACCATCACAGTTAATGTCAACGATTGTATGGAAAATCATAAAGTAGGGATTAGAATTGATGACAAGAACAAGTGCTGTGGAAGTAATTTACTCTGTTAAGTGATCTTCACTTAAGTTGGAGTTATTTTTGGAAAAGAGAACAACAGCGTTTTTGAGGCAGGTGGACAGGAATGAATAGAAATTCAAGCGATCTCAATTGAATAATTGAACAGTCATTGATGTTGGGACAAGAGTACACTGGATATTCTCTTTCTCGGAAAATATAGCAAAGGCTGTGTTTTTAACAGAGCCCCTGCCACTTCTGCGATAAATTTACTCATGTGGGCAGGGCAATATATGAAGGATGAGAAAAATGGAGGAAACGCTAAATGCGGAAAAAAATCTGTTTGACACCACTGAGACACATCGGAAAAAAACATGGCTTTTAAGCTGGCCTTAGTCTGACAGTTGTTTTGTTTTGTTTTTTTGCAATGTATTTTCTGAGTGGCCCCGCTGGTCAGACTGCTTTTTTCCTCTTGTTTAGTGCACCAAAACTCTGGCTCAAACTGAGTTGAAAACTATCCAGTTAGTAAGTATGAGAAGCAGAAGGAGTATATATGGAAATAAAGATGTCATCAGAGTCTTTGAAAGAGGTGACGCTGCTCGATTTTCGCTGTTTTCTTAGACTATCATCTCGGATCTTTATAGATATGAGACGCAGAACTGGAGTAGATGTGGCAATAAAGAGATCATCAGTGTCTTTGAAAGAGATGACGCTGCTGCGGTCGGAAGAGTTTTCCTGTGAAAAGTTAACTTAAAACTCTTACGACAAAGTAAGCAAGCGCACTGTCTACAACAGAAATTCATGTATAAATAAGAGGCCGCTTAAGCTCGATTTTCACCGTTTTCTGAGACCATCCTCAGTACAAGGGAGGAACGTGGCCTCAACTCCTGGACAGCGGCTAAAAATCGAGCCTTGATAAAGCGTGGCCGAGTGAACAGAAGGGAACAGAGCCCTGAACTTGAAGTTCCTTGGTCCCAGGTTCCACCCTGTCACTCCCTGGATTTGTTGTCGGTTGCTTCCCAATTTCAGCTCCTTAGCTGATGAGTAGCCTGTCTCCAAGCAGTTGGGATTTTTTACCAATCTTCTGTTTATCTGACATATTTGTTTCTTCGTTAGTAACACTAGCCTTGAAAAGCCACATTGATGGAGATGTCAATGAAGTAATCTATATATAAACAACTAGGTATATGGTTGTAAATGAGGAGGTTATTTCTTTCATCAGGAAATAAGTTGTTAATATTGTGACATCACATGTTATTCACTTCATGAGGATAACATTCCAGCCACACGTACTGTCCAGTTATCGATGATCCAGGCTGGTTTAATTATTGACTCCAATCTTCGCTTTCTGATGCAACTCCCAAATTACGGTGAAGATAAATGGTCCAAAAAATAAATTTTTTTATATGAAAGTAGAGTTCAATATCAATCAAACTTCACAGTAGTTTATCGTCCATGGAACTTATAATTAGTGTCTTGTCATTATTTATCGGGAAGGGTGGGGAAGGGGGGGGGAGGATTTCGGGGGATCACAGCTTTTTTCAGGAGAAACGGGGGGGGATTAGTCTCCGCCAACGGAGTATCAAAGGGAGACTAGAGAAAATTGACAGCCAACTAACTGCCAACGTGCGGGTGGGGGATCAGTAAATGATGAACGGTCTCTTGAGCGAAATAGGAGGCCACGGATGTAAAATGAGAGTTATTTCGATGCACCTTGCTGTTCATGAATTTCTCTTTTCCTCCACACAAACATTTTTCGTTTTTGGTAAATGGCTCCAATTTGTCTCTTGACCCCTATGACTTCCCTTTTTTTCAGGAGAAAGACAACATTTCTATTCAATTACTTGGAAAGCAGGCTAAACTAAACGGCTGCACAGCTCGTAAAAGTGATTGTCTATCGTGATCGGATCATCAAAGCAGATATGATCACGCACCAGTTTCTACAGATGACAAACCTCGTGGTCAGCGGTTCACAGCGTTGCAGATTCTCTCATACTCGGGAAATGAGGTAATTTCAAGAAATTAGTTATGCGCGAGGAAAAGAAAGCGAGAAAATCTTGAAAAAATTTATATGCCCTTATAAAAGGTGAGTTGATTAATTTTAGGCTAAATTTAAAAGTACTCCAATGTTATTATTCCCTTAGAATACTCCTTACATGACCATCTTTAGCGAGTTGTGGTTGTTTGGGAAAATTGGGAAAGAGAATGAGGATTTTACAGGTTGAAATTGTTAACATCGTTTGTAACTCTCTCTGGTATACTCTACATAAATACCGCGGGCAAGAAATCACACAATTTTAAAGTAATTACAGAAACCAAGTTATTTTGATTTTTTCTCTCGCTGCTGATACTTTGATGTAAAGTTCTCCGAAAGATTACGAGGCATACGAAGTTGTACCGGAAGTAGGCGGTCTGATGACATTAAAGGAATCACTTGTTCAAGTTAGAGTCATACCATTGCACCAGACTAGATAAAATCAGGAACTGTGTTTTTTTTCGAACAGCTGAAACGATAAAATTTTAGTTTACATCGTATAAGCTACTCCCGAATTTTTTCTCGAGTAAATCAAAAGAATTGTTGTGAGCTTATTCATGTGTAAAACCATCGACAACCTGTCATTACAACAAACGGGTACCCAGACCATAGATAAATCTTAAACTGATCCAGACAAACTCACTATAAACGAATATTATCGAGGCCTACACCGCAATGTATGATGAGATAACGAGTGTATGATCGCTGCTCAAACGCTATCTTATCTTTGGAACCAAATTTGAAAGTTTTAAGCGTAAAGGGTGAGAAAGAAGTCATTATTGGTTCATTTTGGTCGTAAATTATCCTTCGCGTAGATTTTTCTCTTTCTTTCCCCCAAAACGGTGTTCGAGCATGGAATTAAAAAGTTTTAATTAGCGGTAATGATCGCCAAGCATGAAATTCATGTGATGGAAGCTTCTAATAAGCAACTTCTCTTCTATCAATAACTAACATTATTCAATTTTAGAGTTCACTACGCTCTGCTCTCTTGTACAGTGGTCCATAGCGTTAAGTCAGAGAATCTTCCATTTCCTTATGGAAACAAGAAATCTGCATATCCATTTTCTTCTTGAGTTCCCTTTACCTCTCCCTATATTTCTATTATTACATCCTCATCACCTATGGAGAAATATAGAACATTCGTTTACATTGCAAGAATTGGATTTATCCTATCTTGTGCAGTAATATGAAAATTGTTTCACCCGTTGTGAATGGGAGATATTTTTGTTTTTCCACCTAGATCTTTTAGAACCACTAAATCTATTGAAGTCAAGAAGAAATTCGAGAAGGCAAAATCACGGATAAATTTTGCTACTCGCGTTTTTCATAAACTAATTATCGTCTATTTTTATTGTATTATGGCGTCTGAGGCGGATGTAGATTAATTAAAAATCTGTTTTAAGTTCCAAATACGGTATCAATAACATCCTTAGAAAAAGAAATAATTGGAATTGCAATAATCTAGCTTCATCTGTGGGTGATTAATATAGTAAGAGATTTAACACCCGGCTTAACCAGTCTATGAAAACCCCCACACTGCGAATTACGTTAATTCAATTAAGGAAATAATATATATTTTTTCGCACGTCTACACGTCTGAATTTTTTTTTTAACTTAACAGGTTGAGAACCACGTTTTTTTTCGAACACTGCTTTCGCAGTCTTCCCTTTAATTTTTATTAGATCTAGCGGAAAAGAAGACGAATTTCTCTTAACCACAAAACATGCAATAAATCCACATTATTGTGAACAAATGGCCTGAAAGGCAGAAACCCAAAGATCGATGCTTGCTCTTCGTCGTTTGCATAAACGTGGTTCATATTTCTTTATTTATAAGGACTCAAGCTTTGTTATTTGTGCTTTACTGTTGATCCCTCTTTTATTCACTGCAGGAGTTCAACCCCTGGATGAGTTGAAGTATGAGGGCATTTGTAGTTTTACTTTTGGCTGGATATGTCATACTCTGTCACGCAGGTAACTCTTTCGCTAAAGTTTTTAAGTTTATGGTGCCACAGAGGTATATTCAGGGGGAGGGTCCCGGGCTCCATACCCCGCTCCCAACAGGCCTTTGGGTATTGTCACAACAAATCTAAAGATTCAATTCTTCCAACGACAGGATCGTATATTGCTGCGTAACGTGAAGTATTTAAAACCCACTAATCTTTTAATATTTCTTAACTTAATTAGCCTCTGGTGTAAAAAAATGTGTTTTACTGAATCCGGCAAAATTTGGATCCCCTCCCCCCTAAACAAAATTTCCAGGATCTGCGCCTTTGCCTGAATACCATCACTTATGAAATAACTTAATATTATGTTGTCTCCACACAGGTTCAATTAAGAGAAATAAAAGAGGTAAGTTGCGATAGAGATTGTTCACTGTACTAGAAAAAATTAAATGAAAACCATACTACTATAACAAATCTATCGAGAAAGGTGCAATTACCATATAAGGTAGACGTTTTTCCATGATGCTTTGTGCGTTGGGACTCAGTGATCGATGAGTCTGAGTTAGAGTTACACCCCATATTGGGTCATTGCGTTCTTAGGCAAGGCACTTTGCTCTCACAATGTCTCAGCCTAACCAGGAATGTAGTTTGGTTTTTGAAAACAGTTAGGGTAGCCTTATGAAATGCTGTAAAGTGCGAATATATAGCGAGGAACTGGCGGTTATGTTCTTTTCGACTATCTGTTTCTCAGGATATCTGTCCCGTACCGGTTTGTGCGCAAAACCGGAGAATAACTTCAAGATAAAGGATCCTCGCTTGAATTTTTGGGGAGTCGCTTATGTGCTGCCAGATGACGCCAATCCAAAATGTACCGATTCCGAGTGTTCAGAAGACAGTCACTGTGATGCAGACCGCAAGTGCTGTAGGAACTATTGCGGTGGCATGGTCTGCACCCCCACAAGTAAGACTTACCAGTCTGATTAATGGAGCGATTAATAAAATAACCATGTCGAAGTGTATCCTCCACTAGTCTGCGCAATGCATATCTGGTGGTTTTGGGAGCGACACAGCGATGAGCGGCGAAGCTGAGAGGGGCTTGGGACGCAATTGATTTTCCACTGGCGGCCCCGCCGTACATCTCCTGGCGCACACAAAACCATAAGGCGTACACAAACTCGTCAGCCACGCAGGCTCATTCACAGCCTTTTTATGTAGTTTCGAGAGGAAGCGGGATGTAAGAAGGCGAGAACGGATGAGGAGGGGGGAAGAAAATACCTACCCTTTGCTATCACATCCTTTCTCAATAATCTCGCTTTCGCTGCGAACTATGATTTGAGGGAAAATAGAAGGTTAGCAAACAGACTATTGTGCAAATTGATTCATGATTTTTAAACCCCGTTCTTACCATTCCGTTTTAACCCTCTCTATCCTTAGCAATCCTTGATCGATCCCTGTCGGGTTACAATCGTCTCTCTTGTGATTTTCTTTTCTTACAAAGCTAAATACACCAAAGCATCCTGAAGTATCTCCTTCAGGGAGAGGTGTTTTCCCTTTGTGAATCACCTTAACCTCCATGAGTGACCAACACACAATTTCTCCTTAAAATATCAATCAGACACGTGGTGAGAAGAAAGAAAAAATATATAAGTTTGAGGATTTTCTAGTTGATCCAGTACCAAATTCTCAGAATTAACATAATAAGAATTGTATGACAGACAGTTAGGAGAATTACCGATAAGATCTTGAACAATTAAGGGTTAATCGTTCCGTTTTTTGATCGAATTTTTCGCTGTTTTTTTTAGTGAGAGATCCTGACCCATGCAAGGTAAGTCATATGAATTATTTTTATCAAGGATGGTTGATAACTCACAGCAGTGTTTCACAGTTCTCTAGCAAATAAAGTCAAAGCAATCAAAGCGTTTAGTCAGGTCGAACAATTCAGTTACCGATTCAGCGAAAACCTGAAATGAAACATTGAAAAAAAAACCACAGAAAGCCAACTTCATTTCCACATCCTCAGGCGGTAGAGAAGAGACGAGGTAGCGTCAAAGCGCATAACGTGGTCGTCAGGTCCTGCGTTTGATTGATTATTTTCAGTTTGCTCAAGTTTCTTCAATAACCATGACCAGTTACCAAGAAAATATGAACTGAGTTTACATTCTCTTGCAGTTACAGAATGAAGTCTCAAAACAACTTCGGCAACGAAACCGCACCGGAGTATTTTCTAGATATATATTATTCTAATCTAGAACAGCTTCGAGCACGTTCAGCGGTGCAATTTATTTTTCTAAACGTTACAGTATTTTTGTTACTTTTTTCTCTTGATCAGAAATTCCAGTGTCCAGTTGGCCAAACGTGCAAGGTTCAGTATGTTCCATGTGTAATGCCCAAATGTAAGGATGCCATTGCTGTCAATAGACCAACATGTATCAAGGATCCGTCGGGTGAGTAAAATGATTCACTTTGGAAATCGATTTTTCTTCTTTATGAGCCAATGGGAGGAAAGAAAGAGTTAAGTGGTGAGACAGAGGTGGTATGGAAAAAAATTCTAGTCGTAGTCAGAAGGGGTCTGGGCCGTTTAGAAGGCGGGCCTTACTACACAGGTAGAGAGGGAAAGGCCGGAAAAATTTCCTTGTTCCATTGCAGAGCGAGATATGCATTGACAGTGTTATAGTTAATATAAGCCAAGCTGACGAGCTTATCCGAAAAATTGAATCCTGCCCCTCCATTTACTTCGGGAGTTGTAGATGAAAGGTGTCTAAGAACATTATCTTTACCGGACGGGCTTATCGCAAAAATTCAATCCTGCTCCTCCGTTTACTTCGGGAGTGTAGATGAAAGGTGTTTAAGAACATCATCTTTACCTGCAAATCATTGATAGCATTTGTTAGAAACTCCCCATCTCTGTTAATATTGGGAATATACCTTTCGTATTTTCAATTCCTTCGGAAGTAACAGCTCCCCTTTTTTTTTTAGGTATATACTAAGAGGGGACCGTGAAATTTCCTCCTCTTTACTTACGGGTCAATTAGAGGAGATTATATTAAATAGGTTCTCAGTGAACCGGTTCGTTTCTCGTTAATTGATCCCGTGGATCATGTTTACAGTTTTTAAAACATTTCTCTTCTGTTTCTATTTCGTTTTCATGTACTGTCATGGATTTCTTGGGAGCAGCTGCCGCTCCTGCAGGTAAAAAACATAATTTTTTAGATTTAAATCAACAAACCTGTCAGAGAGAGAGTAGGCACTAGGAACCAGAACTCTCTTCATCCTCGCACGCATGACTTTTCGCTTTCTCACGCTTGTCAGGTTGAGCCTGCCTCGCAGGGCCGGATCCAGAAAGTTTGTCCATCGACTTATAACTACTTTAACTTATTGAGAAGTACTGTTCTCTGAAACTTGTTCTTAATCCAATTCTTCCTATTCTCTTCCCGAGAAAGTTTGTCATGATTATTGACGACCGAGACTTGCAAAACCTGCGTTTTGACTTAGTACATCCAGTCATAGCTTAAAATGGGTAGCAATGACAAAGGTTAAACAAAAATTAAAAAAATAAAACTGTTCTGTATTCAGCACACCTTACGTTAACTTCCACTCGGTGGACAAGAGGGAATCTAAATTTTGTAATGTGTAAAGTACGAGAGACAAAACCTCTAAAAAGAAACAGTTTTTAATACGGACAAAACCGCCAGTCGCAACTACATATCGTTTTTTTGAACTCACCCTTGGCTACCGCGCCTAGGTTTGGTAGCCACCACTACAACACTCGGTACCAGTCTCACTAATGCCTAGAAAAAAGATATTGAAGACGGTTTCCTTGACTGTGTTTTCATCTAACCACTAGCACCTCCACCTGCCCCTCCCTCGATGCCAGCGAATCCTGTGCAGCCAAGTTATGCACCTCCCATGTTCCAGCAACCATCGCCATACCAACAGCAACCACAGGCACCTTTCTATCCACAGCCAATGGCACCGTTTCCACCTGCCGTGCCACCAATGGCTGCATTTCAAAATGACGAGCTCGGCAGTGAAGCCGCCCCACAGACAAATTTTGGTGGAACTCAACCAAGCGCGGAAACAGGATTGAATGACGCCTCTCTTGTAAATGCTTTTCAAAACGAGAATCAGCCTCTGGCTTTTCAAAATGATAACCCTCCTCCCACCGATCAGAATGACTTTCTACAACCTCCTCCGACAGAAGAACAGCAGCAACCTTTGGCTGATGTACCCGAGAGCGTGAATCCTCCCCAGGCTACGCCCATGATTTCACCACAACCCGGCTGGGGCCGAAGCAAGACTCTTCAATAAATAAGTTGCTTTGGAACATCTGATGTGAGAACATCTGACTAATTACTTTCCCTTAATTGTAAACGAAAGCTCGCGCTGTTATCAGATATAACGGTTCTCAGAAGCGAAGTGTTTTGTACCGCCAGAAATCAGGTTTGAACTCATTAACAAAATAGGCACACATAACCATTTTTTCTACCTTCCACAAAGAATAAATAAAATAACGAATGGCTCATCACATGAGGGAAAGCCTGAAGATAACTAAGCAAAGAGGACTCGCCTCGCCGGCGACTAATGCATATTATAACGAATCTTCCTGTCACTGACGATTCCTCATGTACATACCCCTCTGGCTAATTGGTTAGAATAGGAGTATAGTGTAGCAAAGTAATTGTGGCCAAGACAATGTAGTGGTAACTGCAGAAAAAGGAATAAACAAGAATCATTTGCAACCGGCATCTTCACTTATATTTTAGACAAGGGAAGAAATAATTTCTGGTCCTAGACTGCCCTGGGTCGGTACAAATTGTCCAAGGTAAGCATGTGTACCTCCCCTACACTCCCACCGACGCATCCTTTGTTTCTGAATCTTTCTCTCTCATAAATTTCTTTTCCCTTTTTCTAAGCCATGTCAACTTAGGGAGCTAAGTTTGCATGTGGTCACGTCCAACAACTTCTCTACACTTTTTCCACCTTCTATCCGGAAGAAGGTTCTGGCAGCTATCACAACGAAAACAATTTTAACAAAAGAGGATACAAAAACAGACAACAAAAACTTTGTAGCACTTTCAAGTACGTCTTTCTTAAGACTGATTCTTTTATTGGATTTAATCACTACTTAGAATTGTACAAAAATCAATTTTGATTTCACATTAAGAAAAACGATTCTATAATACTCTTATCATATTCGTGTTATATAAAAATTAACATCTTTACGCCTCCCTTGCTGATCAGCGCACCAAGATAATCAACGTTTGAACATTATCGTTTGTAGCTTATAAATATTGTCTCATTAGACCTCTAAAGTTTAAGAGAGTCTAAATTTTTAAGATAACGCAACGAGTATCCATTGTTCGAAAGATGCAGAACTGTCCTGCTCTCTATAAATATTCTATCGTTGTACAAAATGTATCGGGTGGCAGGCGGCAGGCGGGCCAATTTCGCATTTTCATTAATTTAAATCGTTTGATCACGAATATCAACGTGAATATACAATTTTAAGCGGGTTTCGAGTGTTTCACAGTCTTTGTTACTGTACTAAGGGGAAAGAAGGAGAGACCGACGCGATATAGTATGTCTATAAGAAAGGAAAGAGAAGAAATTTATGGACGTGAGGACTCTTAAATGACAAGTCCTGTGGGGGTAAAGAATTGCAACGGTAACTGAATGGATAAAACACCTGGCCCTTTTGAGGCAAAAACCTACAACCAGCGAAGGAGTGAAAACAAAGACCAAAAGGTACCCGAGTTGTAATAATGGGGAATCTTGACGTAACATCTACACCCGACTCGCTTTACCACTCCCCTCACCTTTCCCCCGAGGACAATAATAAAGACACTATGTGAAATGTCGAAAGATCCCTTAAAAGGGTTGCTTGCGATTCTGTGATTTGCCTTTTACTAAAGGACATACTTCAGTTCGTGTCAATACCTTCCACAATATTACAGCTCTGTTGTGGAATGCGTGATACCAGAAATGCTTACGTAGGCTCTCTTCCTTTGAACTTCCTCGTATGGTGGAGGAGGAGGTGGCATACCAGGGCTACGGGCCCGGTGAGGGTGATGATGATGATGCTGCGAAGACCGAAAATCGTCCTCTCTCTTTTTGGATGGGGGACTGTGAGGGTAATAAGGAGTGGACTCATGAGAGCTCCCACCACGCCCACTGTCCGCTTCATCCTCGCTACTGTGGCACTCGACTACACCCTGAACAAACGGGTAATACATATCTTGCCGCGAGTCTTTTGTGGGGGAAGCTGGCCCCGGTGGAGCTTGATATGTCATTGCTGAGTGCATCTTTTTTATCGGGATTGGCGACACGTGAATCGGGTGCTTTCGTGAGGCGTACAAGTAAGCTTCGGCGGCTTGACCAGGATTTGTGGTCGCTTGTTGGAACATTTTCTTGGAAGCTTTCAAAGCATCTTCCCGACTTATATCTGGTTCGTGGTAGCTACCACGCTTATCTTCTCGCCTTTTATCCTTACGCCTGAACTTCAAGATGAAAACCGCGACAAGAATTGAAAGGATCACAAAACCAGCACAGGCTCCGACAATAATGATCATCTTAGAATCCGAAAAGAACCCTGCGATTCCGGTCCGCGATTCTACCTCGCCATCATCGTTGATAGACCCGTCTCCAGGAAAACTTGGAGGTGGCGGTGGAGGAGTTATGTATCTGACCGAAATTATCAACCGCAGATAAGCTTCGTTCTCAACGTCTCCCGAATCTGCTGCTCTAATGGTTAAAATGTACAATTTTCTACTGAGCTCCTTGTTAAGCGTGATCTTTCCAGTGCGCATGTTCAAATGGAATACTCGATCCTTATTGCCACTAACGATGAAGAATTTAACAAGACCGTTAGCTCCAGAATCTCTGTCAGTCGCTCGAAGCCTCAGTACAGTTTCCCCAACGAAAAGTGCACCGGATAATGTCAGATTATGACTGTTTTCCAAACCAACGAAAATGGGAGCATTGTCATTGATATCCTCCACCTTAACAAAAACGGTAACATTCATGGCGACTCTTCCATCAGTTATAACAGCAATTAAGGAATAAGAGCTGTTTCTCTCACGGTCGAGCGTTCTTTTTGTCGTTATTGTACTCTTGTTCTCATCTATAGCAAATTCCGCAGTATGCGTGAGTAGTCTTATACGAAATGGTCTGTTGCTTTCGATAGGCTCGAGTGGAACTCTTCCGACTTCAACTCCTTCGGGTTCATTCTCTGTTACACTGAAGTTGTACGTGTTCTTTGAACACGGGACGGAAATTTTTAGGGTAGTTTTACCATGAAAAGGCACCCGGCCGTTATCCCGAACACCAATGTTCAACTGGAAGTAAGGAGTGAAAGCACACCACAACTTTCTGAGCACTCGCACTTGTCCAGTTTTGGAATCGATAGCAAACCATTTTGTCACTTCCTCAATGCTGCCATTGCGCTCACCAATGCGCATGTCCTCCAGGCTATAAGTTAACTCACTATTATTCCCGTCATCCTCGTCGGTCGCCGTCAGCGTGGTGATGATGGTCCCTGGCTTGACGTCATCATTCACGCCTACATTGTAAAGCTTTTGATCGAACCTTGGAGCGTTTCTGTTGCTGTCAGCCACCTTGACAACGAGCACATAACTACTGTTTTGTGAAATTGGAGAACCTTGATCCTCGGCAACGATCTTGATCTTGTACTGATCATGGCGGTCTAGACTCAGCGGGTGCCGAATTTGCAGGATGTATAGCCCAGCGAACATTTCCTGCAGACCAAAGTCATCCTTGTGGTGTTGTAGGGTGACTTTCACGCGACCATTGCTCCCGCTGTCTTTGTCGCGCACTGTTACCTGAGCAATAGACGTCTTAAGGGCGATATCTTCGGGAATCTTGCCTTGTTTGTCGAATTCATCTGGAAAGAGAGTGACAGAGATTTCCGGTGCGTTGTCGTTCTCGTCTAGGACCTGAAAAGAAGTTTAAAAAGTGTTTTTAAAAAATATTAAAACGAAGAGCGGTCTTACATTTCTTGGAGGTACACTTAATATTGAAAGCTTAAAGTCTCAGACACTTCTGAAGAAGTTACATACAGACCCAAGTATGGAACTAATCCATCTTTTAGCTCTTATTGGCGTAAATATAATAGGCTCACACCAATACTTCCGGGTATTAACTACACATCGAAAACACGCAAAACTATTTTAATTTCATTTTCCTTTGAACCCAGGCTGTCCCTTTGTTTGAATGTTATTTTATAACTTGATATTTTGTTAATTCACTCAGCTTATTATTTTTTTCTTTTACCAAGCCGAGATTTAACGCGCCTTTTTCTCCCGTGTCTCTACGCATAAGAAATTGAAATGGAAGGAAATCCCTTTACAAGCAGATCGAACGACGATTTCTTGTTAATATCCCATTCTATATTTCCGAGAACCACCCCACATGGGGAGACAATTTCCACCAAGTTCAAAACTCCAATCCGATTTCCACGAAAAGCATAGCGAAAGTAAACATCGGGCTTTTTCGGGCGGAAAATAATTAGGATGAAAAATGGAGGGAAAAAATAGATTAGAAAGACAGATTATGATTGAATCATTCTCAGTAAAGGCTTATGAAATTAAATCTACGTTCAATCTCTTTCCAACGTGAATTAGTTTTTATCGAAAACATTCCAATGATGCTAGACGCAATATCAAAATTGCCCTATGGAGCGGGTAGATTGTTAAGAACTGATTAACACAAAACTTTCTCGAAAAATAAAAAAAAAAGGGCATTGTCGCCCGCGAAGCGTGACCGACACGACACGATGAGGGGGTCTATTTCTTTGCGTGGGTGTACTTCACGGCATAAGGCCATAAAAACTCGCAGCTGATCTTCGTTGTCCGGCTCGAAGCTAACACTGAGCAAAAAATGATAAAAAAAAAAACCAAAAGGCCAACCGTCACCGTATAATTTCGCGAACAAGGTCTTAATTTTGAGCATAACTCTGGAATGTTGTTTTATGATCTTTCCAATTCGTGGTCACATATCTACCTGTTCAAAAAATTTACCGACCAGCTCTGTTTTCAATAACGTCAATTCTAAACATACATGATACAAACTCTAGACAAATCAGACATCTGTCCCGCTAAACCAATATACACGAACGAATTTGGACTGTTTCGGCTGAATGCTCCAGAATATAAATTGCGGTCGGAGCGGTTGAGTCACATCATAATGTATTGTTCGTTTAACAAAAAAAACAAAGCTTCTTAGAAATTCCTATTTTGGAAAAGGTAATTATTTGGAAAACAATGCATTGGTTCGGCGTTCGCTTCAATTTATTCAAGGTCACAGAGAAACGGTAACCTTTTGGAAAAAGGCTGGGCAAAACTCTAAGTATTTGTCGACTCAGAAACTAAAATCACACAGCCTTTGGTGTAAAGACATCCTAAATCGCAGCTTTTTACTTTCATGAATTTATTTATCGTCTCTTGCCTGAGGGAAAGCTGCGTAACTAAGATACAATGATTGGTTAGGACGTGAAAGAAAGAATCGGAAACGAATGATTCTTAAACATGCTATCTATGTGCAGCTAGAGCACGTACCATGTACCCAGCGGTTTGTGTGACCAAAAAATACCCCAAATGTCCTTAAAAACTTTCATTAATTGAGCTCTCTTTAAGATGTTTCCGTTTTTTTCAAAAGCACATATCCAGAAGACATGATTGGTCACGACTTAATCGCTAACTACTGAAGAGATTTTTAAATAGCATGGGGCGCTATGAAAGTCAGCTCTATAGGCGACATCTTCTTCATAACAGCTATGTTGGTAGACTTGCAGGATACTGTCAAAGTAAAATCTTTTAATTTTTCAAACCTTGCGCACACGAAAAAGACAAAAAAAATGACTTGTCTTTGGACAGCAAAAAAAAGAAGAAAAAAAACACGTATTTTTCATGAAAAAAATAAGGATTTTTTTCACGTGCAACATACAACACATACAGGGTTTGAATCTGACGCCTGACGTTTTTTTGTTGTAGAAATTTGACTTCACTTCCGCTTTGGGGGGCGATCGTGCGTAGGTTTCACTCATCTGCAATATACTAATTTCATTCCTTTGACAGCCGTCGACGATCAATCCATTACAAACATAAACTCGTCTAGATATCTTTGAACTTACCCACCCTTTTTCCAGTGCATTCTCAACAGTAAACATAGAACTTAGGGAGACATTTGGTAAACCCAATACATAAATGCGACAAAAAGTTTTCAAATTTAAGGATCACATGCTGTTTACATCATTGAATTTTAAACATGAGGAGGTGAATGAAATCAACATGGATTAAATACATCGGCAAATCAGCACGTGGTTTTGCAAAACAAAAATACAAATATACTTCTCTGAAAAAATAACACATATTGATATTGAGTTAAAATCAAAACGAAAATTCCATGAAAAAGAAAAGTGCGAGCGTGAAAAATGGCCCCCACTGTCGCAACTTCTTTCATGTCTTTCTTTTAGTTTGGAGTTTGACAATTCTTAGACAAAAAGACACCCCACAAAGTACACACTTTTTGACATAAACAGCTGACATCTTTTCAAAGCCACAAAATAAATACTTCATTGAAGACGGCCCGAACAACGCTGGAGTCCTTGAAGGTTACTCCACTTTACTTTCCCTAAAATGTAAACAAGCATTTTTGTGCTGACAACATTTCAAGGATTTTGGTCTACACATCAAATACCCCCACGAAACAAGAGGATTAAGAAACATCCTCGATTTCCGGAAAAGCATGCTAGTTTTTAATTACGTCCTAGCAAATTTGAATATACTGGTGAAATTTATTTAACCCACTTCAAGTTGGCGCGGATGTTTTGCGCCTTCGCCCAACTGCTAGCTACCAGATCCTAGCTGGAATGCATGCGTGGAGCGCCTCACACGAGGAAAGATTGATCGAAAGATAACGTGGCAGCTGCCGTCCACGATCACATCTGAAAAGTACACTAACGAGTACAAAGTGAACGTTACCCTTTTTAGATAAAATGGTTCCAATTTCAGAGGCTTTTAGTACAGGAAAACGCCTTGCAAATATTGAACAAAGACGTGAGTTCCCCGGTTGGGAATATTTACTTTATTTTAAATTATTTGCAAATAAAAACACGACGAACTGAATGGGTCTTTTTAGAACATATGCAAATCCGAAGTAGGCTGTCACTTAGGATTAAAGCGCTGTGGTAAAGCCTTTGGAAATAGTAGTGTCAATCACAGAAGAAACGATAGTGGACCTATGTGAAAACGGAAGCGAAGCGTGAAGCTACCACGACAGTTTTCATCCGAAAACCGCGATCCATTACAGTATAGAAGTCTTTCTACGGAATAAACACAAAGCGATAAAAACGATTGCTGATTCTTTAAACCTTTTGTGCGTTTAAGCTAAGAGATACTTCATACGTCAAGGCATTAGTCCTTAATCGGCGTGACAAGGCTTGACTGGGTGGGCACAAAACTGTATTGTGGCTAACAAGTTCACATCATTGAATTCACAGCAGGGAATAATAGGGACTTATATGATAAGGGTTCATCAGCGACTGATGTTTATCTCCATCAATGAAAAACAAAACTAATTATTTTTCTCCTGAATCAAAGCATTTAGAAATAGTATACTCGCTAACCACAAAGGTGTTTAAAAAAGTCTAACAAAGGGATCGAACTGTAACACTCGATAAAAGCAATACAGAAAGTCAAGATTTCAATACAAACATTGCCTAAAAATATTCTGAGTTGTCTGTGAACGATAACAGAATTGAAAATATAATATGATGTAATTTGAAAAAGCAATAATCTTTGCCATATCGCAGCGAAGAGTTAATAGCGCTAAGTGCCACATTTCACGCGAAGGCGGCAAGCTTTTTTGTAGCAGATTTCTAGAAAACTATAGAGCTCATTGTTTGTCTCGGTAAAGTTGCTTCGCAGTTTTAACAAGGAACCTTAATTAATTTCGGCTCCCAAAGCCGTGTAGTGTATTAAAAATTAGAAAAGAGATAGAATTAGAAAATCCGTATTTAATTGAAGCCAAGCAATAAATATTTCTTTCCATTCTGCGGTTTAGGAACGATGAAAGCACTTTCAGCGCGTCTTTCTTAGCTTTCATTAGCTCTGTGGTTTGCTTGTCAATAGGTGTTGAGTTCAAGTGCAAATCCATGTGTAAATTTCATCATGGACTCACCAAGCCCTAGAAGTCAAACTGGTATTTATACTACCATAATGATACACAATAAATTTCGAAGTAGCTATTTATCTCCGCGCTATTAACTTTATCACGACATTATGGAGTTATGGATAAAATGAAAGACCGTTGACTTTCATGATAGGGAGCTCCTTGAAGGAAAAATTTAATTCAACTTAATGCACATGCACTAACCTTCACGTTGACATAAGAAGTTGTTGGAATTGAATCCGGCCCTCTGTCTCTTGCTGTCACTTCCAATTGGTAATCCTTAAAGCGCTCATAATCCAAAATAGCTTTTGTTCGTAACTCGCCAGTTCGTGCATCTAAACTGAATAAGTCTTTATATTGAGGTCGAGAATTAAGAGAATAGGAAATCTCTCCGTTGGTGCCGATGTCTTTGTCTGTCGCGGTCACATTTAACACCAACGTTCCTGCGGGAGAATTTTCTCTCACTTCCCCGACATAGAGATTCTGGCTAAACTTCGGGATATGATCGTTCGAATCCAAGACTGTAATTCGTATTCCTTTGCGACCAACTTTGCGCGGGCTTCCTCCATCTCTTGCTTCGATCTCCAAGAAAAAGCTTTCATTAATTTCTCGGTCAAGCCTTTTCGAAACCACGAGTTTAAGCTTCGTGATCTCTGAAGTTGGTTTCGAGAGTACTAGATCAAAAGTGTCACTGTCATTTCTCTTCACAATCTCGTAGCTTTCAACGGAATAGTTGCCAATGTCGGTATCTTCTGCCACTGTCACGGGGAATTCGGCACCCAACGGAGCAGACTCGGAAACCGATATATTTTCAATCTTCCCCGCAAAAATAGGGCTGTGATCGTTGACGTCTAATACTTTTATTTCTGTCGGTAGAGGTAGCATTACAGGTCCTTTTGAAACCTTCACTTGAATCTGAAATGTATCATCGTCATTCTCAAGAGACAAGTTTTCGCGGTCTAACTTAGCAGCAGTTCGAATAATTCCTGTGGTTTCGTCGATTTTAAATGACGCTTGTAGAGATCCTTGAAACTGGAATCGAAGCTCTCCTTTTAAGTTTTTATTCTCGGACAATGTTCTGACCATGCGACTCTCAGACATGTCTCCCACGAAAGTTCCTTCGTCTTGTTCTTCAAAAACTTGAAATTTCATTACGTTGGTGGACGCGCAAAACGTTAGCAGTGAAAATATGATTACGGGCCGCAAAAGTAGTCCTCCCTCCATGACGCTTCTCGATAAAATAAACCAAAATTAGGAAGACACCTCGATTAATGCTGACGCCGATGAAAGAAAATTCAGTTTCATTCGTGCATCCACGTAAATATTTAAAGTATGTGGCCGTGTGAACAAAGGAACTAGCCTCAGGACCGTCAGAGAGGCGTGAGAAGAAATCGTGATTGCAAACGAACCGGCGCTCAACGCTTGTGTATACTTCAACCACTTAACATCTTTAAACGAACGCCCCTCGTTATTGTTTTTCTCTGGCTTGACTTCAATCCCGTTATTTTGGTCTTGTCAAGTGTATGGACATTTCTGACGGTAAACTGACCGTTTCTTTTCCTGTCTGCCGCATTAACAGGAGCTATTACTCATGTAAAGTACCCTTTTCCTTCTGTCGTCGTTGAAGAGGTGTTGACCAGTCAATCATCAAACAATTCCCTGAGGGAATTTTAATACAATTAACACAGACAATGAATGTCACACAACGGAAGCGTGTTGAAAGGAGTTGTATACAAATTCTTCTCAGAGTGAAATGACTAATTGCATACCAAACAGTCGAAATGGATCTGATATATTCGCGATCGCGTCTAGGTGTCGAGAATCGAAAGTTCTCACATTTTGCGGTTTTGACTTCGACGCTATTTTTGAAACATTTCCACTCTGAAACGTCCAATACAAACGCGCATTCAAGATCAATTCAATATCATTATTTTATAACAGCAAAAAATACTTCAACTATGTTTACGTCTTCTGACGCATGTCTAAATGTAGATCGTGTGTGCCATGTGACAAGCAGAACGCGCGTGGTTGAAGATAAATGTTTTCTTTATTGAGGTTAGTGTTTTTCGGGGAAACAGAAATCAAATTAAATTTCGATAACGCAGAAACTCATTTATACATGCATCAGGAGTAAGAATGTTGTAAATTATTGCTATTGTGAATTAATCACCGCCGGCTTACATAGGTCAAAAAAGGCCACATTATCAAAGATTAATTGCTTCGAAAAACGGCTGGTCAACTGACAGCTCTATAGCGGCGAGATACGCTGTTACATGTGCGCCTCCCTCAGCAAATTCACTTTTTCAAAGGAGACTTTCTGGCGACTTTTACAACTACTAACTTGTCTTGGCAAGGGGGGAGTTTTTTTGTTTTATTACTGTATTTATTTTATTTACATTAATTTGAACAGAAGAACTACACTGCAAAATGACGCTCTTGTTGACTATCATTATTCCTATTAACCCTTATGGCTGGCCAGAGAAAATGTTATGACTCACAAAATCTTAGGTTCCGGGCTATTTGCCAGTTATAAATTTATCCTCACTGCCTGAAGCGAACTGTTTATCTCTGAAAGCTGTATGTGGCCTGGACTGATGTAGAGTGCTTTTAATTCAAAACAGCTGGCAATCATTTTGAAACGGCAGGGGTACTGATTCTAAATGAGATATGCATTTGAACATCATCGCTGGATTGTGTTGATCATAGAGTTTTAGTTCACAAGGAAAATAAGCCAGAAAACAACGTGAAACAAAGGTCCTTTCAAATTTATTTGGTGCACATATTGCGTGTAACTTTTTGTCTTTTTTGGCAAATTCGTTTGCGGTCTTAAAATAGCTTCCTTATTCCCGTCACTCACGATCTAGCAAGGCACCTATCACTCGCTGTAGCAGCAAAATCGTATCACTTGATGAGGATCTTGATTCCCTTCTCTGGTTAGTAATCTTAAATCATTTTCTCATGAATACACTGAAAGGATAGGCCCTCTCTCCAGTCCGTCTTTCTCAGCTTCGTCTGTCGCGAGATTCAAAAGAAACATTCGTGGTCCCCTTCTTAATCATGAAAAAAAAAAGATAGACGAGAAAAGAGAAAATTTGCTCTTAGTGTTAGCACGACAACGAAGTGTTCCCTCTGAATCCCTTGGAGGGATGAGCTGCTTCTACTCCGCCTTTCAGAATATTTTTAAGACGTAAATCATCTCTCCCGCTTATAGCTATCGAAAATTTGAAGAGAGTATTTGCTATCCCTTTCATATAGAAATGGCAATCCTAATTCAGACACTTCACAAAACTGTCATTTTTCTTCCGATTAAAACTTCTGCATTTTGGCCCCCAAAAGTTTTTATAAAGGAAACTTATGATCCAAAGCATTCCAACAGTTATAATGGTTTACAGTCAAGTCACCTGAGAGTCATCTCGTCCGAAGTCATGTCGCCCGAAACCTGAGTCGTGTTGCCCGAAATTTTAGTTATGTCGCCCGAAAAAAAAAGTCAAGTCGCCCCAAGAAACAAATACTAAAAAGATCAGAATTTCAGACTGTTAATAGGCAATAACGTTGAGAAATTTTTAGCACTAAAGCGCTCTTTGTTTCCGACAACACCACAAAGATTCTCAAAGCGTTGTTCGTTCCTAACAACAAAGGGAAACGTTGTTCGTTTCCAACAACAAAATGCAGCGTTGTTGGTTTGATATGTAATCGTTTCTTACTCACGGACGTTTCGTAAGCTTGAGAAACTTTTTCTTGGTTTCTAACAAAGCCATGAACACAAACTACATGAACTACATAAAATTCGATCATATGGTCAGAAAGGCCATATGGTCGACCGTAATCGTCGCACTGTAGGGCTTGTTGACGTGGTCTAATTTCATCATCACAGTCAATGCAAGGATGAATGCTCATTGTGATCAGTTCGTATTCGTATTGTAGCTGGCTTTACTCCCTTCATATATCCTTTTATCGGATAAAAATATACATGCGACCGCCAGAGGAAACAGAGCACAGCTACATAATTTTTGCCTATTCTGAGCCTAAGGGAAATGATGCTATCAGACTGCTACTGTGAAAAAAGTAACAAGCATAAACAACAGACTGTTATCTTAAAAATATCACACTTACCTTACACAAGGCGACAAGTTAATTTTATTTGTATGTTACTTGCTTTACCTTTTACCGACTTGTCGAACGCGACAATCGACATTCGTTTACCAGGTGTTTTCATCTGTTATTGTTAAGAAAGTCACAAATAGACACAACAGAACTTTACTTGTATGTTACGCTGCATCGATGCATTTGTTGTTATAGAAACGAACAACGCTTCCCTCTGTTGTTAGAAACGAAAAACGCTTTTAGAGTCGTTACTTTCAATTCTGACCACACAATCGATTTCTTTGTAGTCAAGTCTTCATGGCATTTTAAGAAACAAAGAAGGGTTTTTCAAGCTTACGAATGTCCGTGAATAAGAAACGAGTACATACCAAACGAACAACGCTTCATTTTTCTGTCAGAAACGGAGAACGCTTCCCTTTGTAGTTAGAAACGAACAACGCTTTTAGAATCGTTACTCAAACATATGTCAATTCCGAGCATATGATCGATTTCTTTGTAGTCAAAGTCTTCATGGTATTGTTAGATAGATACCATTGTTGGAAACGAACAGCGTTTCCCTTTGTTGTTAGGAACGAACAACGCTTTAAGAATCTTCATGGTGTTGTCGGAAACAAAGACCGCTTCAGTGATAAAAATTTCTCAACGTTATTGCCTATTTACCGTCTGAAATTCTGATCTTTTTAGTATTTGTTTCTTTAGGCGACTTGACTTTTTTTTGGGCGACATTACTAAAATTTCGGGCAACATGACTCAGTTTTCGGGCGACATGACCTCGGGCGACTTGACCGGTTACCGTTGTAATACATATAAAGGAAAGTGACTCGTATCATAATTCCTGAACAAAAACTTGGCGCTTTTTGCCGCTTCCCGAAGACAAAGAAATTCGCTTTTAAACTGTAGTCACGCATCTGATCAATGTGTTCCTTCTTCTTAGTTGAAAAAAGAACGTTATCAGTCGTTGCTGAATTTATCCTCTGACCAAGTTTACGTGTTCGAGAGAAGAAGATCTTAACTGTCGTAGACACAGACACATTTGGTCGACAGGAAGGAGTGCTCTCCGATATTGGAAGAGGAAGCAATGAAACCTTTATAAATATTTAGAACTGCATATATGTGATTGTAAGAGGGTAAGTTAGTATTATCAACCGAGTTGATAACGTAAATTAGCCTCCGTAAGAGTTTTAAAGCTGACGTTTTGAATGCTAACCCTTCGTCAGAGCGACCGACTATCAACTCAGTTGATAATACGAAATTACCCTGTTATACTTTCCCACCGACGCAGCACCAGTTTCTTTAGAAACTTAATTCCTTTGTGCAAGTGATTATACCCTCACATCCTGATATGGAAGCTTATTGTTTAATTTGCGTTATCCTCCACTAGTAATTAAACGTTCTCTTTTCAACTGAAATCATCACGAGCCGTATATGTAAAGATCTGCAATTAACTAAGGGAACATCTGCCCGCAAGTTAATACTAGGGCGGCAAAACTAAGGGAAACTTCTATTATATTGAACATCAATTTCTTTTTTTAGAACTTCGCGCAGACCTAAATTTTAGCTAAACGTACCTGAGCGGCGTTGAGTTTCAAATAAGAAGGAAACAAGCAATGGGCCCCTGCAGGAAAATTATTTGCCGTCGGGGTTCCCATTCTCAGAGTACACAAATGTGGGTGATTTCACGTTGTTTTACGAGGACGGTATGGAAAAGTATGAAGTTTTAAAAATCACACACAGAGCTATTCCTCTGCTCACAGCATTAGTTTGCTTCAGGTCCTGAGTACCACACAAAGAGGATCAAAAGACAAGACTGAATATCCCATAAAGATCCTATTCCCTAAATAATCTCTCTTATATTATGAGGGTTCCTAGATACTTTACGAAAAGAGAGACTTAGAGTGACCCCTTTCTCAGACACACCATGGAGGGAATGCGTGAAAAACTTAAATGGATTGGAACAACTCACCCTGATCTCTAGGAAAATAGGTCTGAGAAATCCTTTGAGGCTGAATTGAGGAAAACAAACTCCGTAGATGAAAGGTGTTCTGTCGCACTTTGAATAGAGTAATTGTCACACTTTTTAACAACTGTCACACTCTGCAATAAAATTGTCGCATTTTGCAATAACTGCTAACTTGTCCCTCGACTATCTACACAAAATTCATTACACTGTGCGACAAGTTTTGTCACAAAGTGCGACAGCTTACTTTATTAAAATGCACAACGGTCTGTTATTATTACAAAGTGCGATAGCTCTTTTATTGCAACGTGCGACAGGTATTACAAAGAGCGACAATTCCATACAGAAGACAGGTATTATAAAGTGTAACAATTAATTACAAACTGACACAATAAAGGGGATCTTTCTCTAGCAATTAATGACTTTACTACCCTGAATAACCCTGAAATCTTTAATTGTAAGTATAGCGAAATGCGAGTGATAAAAATGACTCTGAGTCGGGCCCAAAACATATCTATAACCAACAACATAAATTCTATTGCAGCAGTGTACTTACTTCGATCTAACCAATATTATCCAATTCTATGTCACGAATTTTACTGACGTGGACATCCCACGCGGCGTCTACAGTAACTAGTTTTCTACCAAGTCACTCAAGCACCACACGCAGTTCATACATCATAGTTCCTCACAAACCTTGAGTTTCAACCGTTCACTCAGGCTACCACGATGCCAGTAGTAATTCTCCTAACTGATTGCAGCACTTTACTCATTATGATACTTCTAGGAATTCGGTGTTGAATCAAATAATGATTCCTTTCTTGATATTTTTCTAAACTCTTATCATCTGTTTGCTTGATTTTGGATTAATAATTTAAGGAGAAATTATTTCTTGGTCACTCATGGGAATGAAAGGGCTAAAGCTAGCTTGAGATGGATTTACTCCACAGTAAGACTCAGTCGTATATAGGAAATGCGGTCAATGACCAAATACTCATTTGCAACTTAACTTCTTAGAAAACCGCGCTGTAGCAATTTTCAATCCATCGTCGAATGTACACCGAAATTACATTAGTTTTGGTTTACTTTCTATCTGTGATTGGTCCAGAAAACACGCGCCACTCTCTCAACCAATCAGCTGAAAAAACTACATCCAATCGCGACTTGGTCATCCCAGTTTTACCGCGCTTTTAATTCATGAAGTTTGCTTGTCTTTGCTTTTTGTTCTCATTGGTTCCTTGTGATATTTTCTTCGCTCTGATTGGTTGTTAAGACTCCACCGATTGGTTTTAGGACACTCCACCGAAGGCGCTCTATTAAGAATTAGAAAACCGCTTCCAAAGAACAAAGTTCAATTGAGCACCTTGCAGTCTTTGTTTGCTTGCTAGTCCTTAATTAGGAAGTAATTCGGCCAAAATACCATCTTTATCGAACTTGAGAACTCTATACGGTGTGTTCTTGTCTTATAACTGGTTCGTCTGACTTTTTCTCGGGAAATAACAGTTCAAAGGCATCGTGAATTTCTGGTATCATATCGGTTGTCGTCATATTCCGCCGGTACTTAGCAAATGCCAGTCTGTTGCAAGTCCTTGTTAGTGCACAGGCCCCATATGCTGCTACCAGAGATCGACCATACGAACATGCTCTGAGAGAAGAAAGGAAAAGACAACTTCTTATTTTGTTAACAGTCTTAGTTACCGGAGACTTACCATTTACCACTATCACCATTTTTTCAAGATGGCCTCTCCTTAGAGTGTACGGATCAAAGTCAGTACCTGGGCAAACCATACCCTGGCCCAACATTAATCCCAACTTGTTATCAATTGACTGTTGCTGAGTTAGGGTAGGGTTAGGAACGCAGTCGCTAACAACTGACATTGATTCTGGTGTACCATATTTTCCATTGCAAAGTCTCCTTGTTCAAAACCTTCCTTGAAAATTTTTTGAACAACAACGGGTTTGTCATGGCAAAAACTAATCACATTTTCAAACAACATTCTCAAAGATAACCATTCCTAGGGAAATCATATCAAGGAAACCTACTCGCCTATCATTGGCTGTCAGTGCTTTGAAGCAGACTGAATTCAAGTAAACTGTACCTTTCCTCTTTGCTCATTTTTTTGAATGCCATATCTGTCCAATGGAAGAACACACCCATGGAGCCAGATAGGAGGTCACCCTGACCTCCACAACGTCTGTTGCTACCTTCTGTTCTGCAGTTTACAACTATTTAGTCATAAAAAACACATGAAAAATGAATTATTTTAAACTTTTTAAAATAAAAAATAAGGATAATATAAATATAGAATTATTTTTAAAGTTGCTAACAAAGAAATTCTGGAAACTCCTGTGGTTTACTTTCTTATCCTCATTAATCAAACTAGCATTTTAAACACATCTCCTTAACTCCAAAGATTATAGGAGCAGTTCTACTTGATATTCAATCCATTTAGTTTATTGTAGATTACTAAAAAAAAGACTTTTTTTAATGTTATGTCATGGTGACAACCTCCACCTGATAGGTTTGCATATTCTCAACACCTGACTGCAAGATGAAGCATGGCAATTATAAGGAGAAGATACATGCAAATCACACAAAAAAGTCAAAGGTTTCAATGGGGAAAAAATGTTGAGAATTCCCCCTGCCATGCTTCACTAAAACAATACAGAAGGTTGATGTAATTCACACCAGAAAAAGTGTGTATTTGATAGTATAGTCAATAGGTGGTTGGAGAAGAAAGTTTAAAAAGGTGTCTTTACATCAATGCATAATTTTTTTAAATGGGTGAATACAGATGCGCTTGAAATTAATCGTTCTTCTTCAAATTGTTGAAGGTCCAAGTGGAGACTTCAAATGGGAGGTACATGACCCTATAAACAAAACTTTTCACAGATACATGCAAAATTGTAATGAAAAATGAACACAGGACTTATGGGATCTACACTTACCATCTTTCCCATCTGCAATGATATCTTCTTGCCCTTTGCGACATATGGTAACTCCGCCTAACTCGCGGCATAACTGTGTCACATGACTGGAACAGTCTATACATGGGTCAGGTTCACGACCAAACTATCAAATTGGAATAATGAAATCAAGGGATGAAATTGAAATAAAAAGGTACTTCAAAGTTAACCCTTTAACTCCCAAGATCTCCTGAGTAATTCTCCTTACTGTCTGCCATACAATTCATATAATGTTAGTTTGGAGAATTTGGAGTTGGATCAACCAATAATCCCCTAATTGATATTTTTCTTTATTCTCATTACTTGTCTGCTTGCTATTGTACTGATGGCGTAAGGAGAAATTCTGTCTATGTCACAAGTGGGACTTAATCAGTAGAAAGTCCCCCTTCCTGACCAATCAAACATACTTCTTACAACAAGTGATTGACACCTTGACCCCTTAGAATGATTAGCATCTATTTTCTCATTACAATATTGCCCCAAATCATACATATAGGTCATGAGAATAAGATCACCCACTAAAAATGCTCTAGATTGTTAAACAAATTCTCCTTGTCAGCACCTTAGGAAATGTATAGAGAACAGTATGGAGAATATGCATACTGATGTTAGGGTGTAGAGGATTTATGGGATCTCAATTTAAAAAAAAAACTCACCAATGTGCTGTATAATCTTGTAAATTCCATAGCATTTGGTGTGAGTATTGCTTTGGTATAATTCTTGATTATGTCTGGATAGGATGTAACCATGTAAAGCCCATCCTTATACAAATAAAAATGAATAAAAATTAATTTGTCTCTACTCTAAACATAAGAAGTAGATGTCCTACGGAGGTTGTCAAAGCATTATGCTAATCCAGGGTTGGTGATTTAGGAGTTTACTGCACAGATGTATTGAAACAGTATACTCAACTGCATCTATGACTAGAAGTTTTTGCTGCTCCTTTGCAAGCTCAAGAACTCCCTGTAAAGAGACAATAAGGACAAAATAATTGAAATACCAGTAAGTCAATTGCCAGAAGGATTCTTTCTAGACTAAATATAATCATAATGAGCCTTGAAAACTATATCATTAGAAAGCTCCAACTTCGTTTCCATTCAACATTGGGCTGACGTACCACTGATTAATTATCTGTGGATGGAAATCTGGTGCAATCTTTCTTAATTAAATCAAACTAGAATGCTACTGTGCCAAAAACTTGGAGTTTGCATGATTCCACTGGCTTAGAAACTGATCATGGACTTACCTTGACATTTTCAATGATGGTTGGATTTCTACCCATTCCTGGGCCAACTACAATGCAGTGAAGTCTTGGAAGCCAATCTTTCACTTCTTTTACAGCTGTTTTTCTGTCCCTGAATGTAGACATTTGGCAAACAGAAATTCTAATGTCAGTTTTCACTGCCAAGATCTTATTAGCAATTCTCCTTACTGTCTGCTATACAATTCTTGTGGTGTTAGTTTGAAGAATTTGGCAGTTGGATCAACTAATGATTCCTCACTGGTAATCTCCATTCTCACCACTTGTCTGCCTAATAATTTTTAACAAGAAATTCTGTTTTGATCACTCATAGGAGTTAAAGGTTTAAAACTGATAAAAGATCTGGAAGAAAAATTTTCAATTGTATTTGTAGGGGCACTTGTTGGAATGGGTAAGAAGCTTTTGAACACTAAAAAGTAGAACATTATTCAATAAAAGTTTCTTTATAGGAAAGGGGAGCCATTGAGTGGAGGTTGTTTAGTGAAAGCATTACTGACAATACTTACAAAACAGGATGGACAATAAGTTCAGGGCTGTATGACTTAATAACCACAGAAGCATCACTTGTACAGAACACATGAGACAAATCTGCACCCTACAAATTGAACAATGGAAGCTTGATATTTTTTGTAGTATGAGAGAAAAATACAGGATTCATATGGTAATGACAGATGCTGGGCACATGTTTTTCAAGTATTTCAGCGGCCTACACTGGTAATGTAAATTAAATGCCATTAAATTTCATTTCTCTCTTGAAAACCTCCTTATAACTTTTCAAGAGGTTGAGTTCTGGGGGACTTTGGCTAATATTGATTAATGTAAAAAATAATTAAATAATAATTAAAAATTAATTATATATCAAAGTATTCATTACAATGATTTTAAACTGTTAAGGAACTCAAAAGAAAGACTGGAATGTCAAAAAGGGACATGGATTGGCAAATCAAGACATTAGACTTTACTTGGGAGTTTTTTTTCTCTATATGCTAGTGTTTTTTTTATGCTTAGAGTTTATCCTTGATTGCTTAGTGACCTAGATTTTGCAAATTTAAGACTATTACCCTGCAGTTTGAACAACCTATCAAGAACAACCCCCTTTGTGGACATATCTCTATCAAAGGTTAAAGTTTTCAAAATTAAGACTCACAGCTTTCAAAGCTGATATTGCTGCAAAGTAAGGTGCACCTGTATACCTGCAACATGATTACAAAACATTCAAGTATTAATCAAACTGTGGGGTAAAAATTAGTGCCTTACAAAGCGCATCTGATGAGTAACTTCACAACAAATCCATGGGTTAGTCGCTAATCTTCATTTGGAAACTTCTAGGAATGAGACGTTATTTTTCAAAGAGCTACCACAAGTAGTAAACTAGAGGGCACTCACTTATTTCTTCAGTTGATTATCTGCTGCTTAGTATGGTTTGGTGTTTGAGGAGTGTGGTAAAAGGTTTATTTAAAATTTAAGACTAAACCCAAACTTAATATGCAATGCACAAATGTTACAGAGTCAAGGTAAGATGAGAGTTGTAGTTTTCCCTTTAAACTTCCACTGCATGAAATACTGTTTCGAGTACATGTAACACCTGGAATTTTTCTAAAAATTTGGGCGAGAAATGGGATTAAAACACTCCCCCTCCTCCTTTCCTATGCTACCCTCTTGGAGATCTTTAATTTTCACAGAAGGTGGACATACTCGAGCAGCTGGGTCATGAAAAAAAGGACTTAACTCGGTAATAAAAGGAACGGAATTTTACTCGGACAGAGCTAGAGATTTAAGGCCTCAGGGCACACCCCGAGCTCAAAACTAATCTCAGTCACCCCCTCAAGCTGCAAAGGTGGTAGGGAAAGATTAAAAGCTCGAACAACATAATACCGGATTTAAGAGAAGTTCTCAATAATGACACAAAATCAGTAATCTCTGAAGCCCAGGATTATGATTATCTTCATCAAACTACTTACTCCTGACATCCGCCTATTATCCCTATTCTACCCAGGTGTCCTTTGTGAGAGGAATTCACCAGAGCAGGGATAGTTTCCCGAACAACCTCCAGGCAACTACATTGTCTCTTTGGGGCTTTGGTGTGAGAGGCATCTGTTGCCGATCTGAAACGATTGTTCGGCTGGGTTTCTCCTCCAGCAAAGGTACTCCGCCTTCCTGACATGACAAATCGAAATTTAACAACCTCAGCAAACCTTGAGTGTCTCCTCGCTACATATGAGATTAAGCTTCCCAGAGAGCCGCTCTTGTACGAAGCCAGCACTGACATGGGCAATGTTATTGACAGAGAAACAGCTGGGTACTAATATCAATTAGTCTACTTTGGTGATGCTTATACCACAGCAATAATCATCCAAGTCCGCGCAAACAAAATGGCGCTCACTTGAGCTTCTAGATCTCAATGCTCTATGTTTCCGCTTTATGAACGGCTATGGCATTACTTGACCCAAAATCATATTCTAATAATGTGCTAGTAGTCGGAGATGGTAACTTTTCATTCACGGTTTGTTTGGCGTCAGTGTTATCAAAGACATCTGTGAAGATCGTAGCGACATCGTTAGACTCGCGCGCAGCTTTGGCAAATAACGACTTCGCTCTGGGAAACATCGCGAAACTGTCCTCTGTTGAAAACGTCGAGATCTTGCACGAGGTAGATGCAACAGATCTTTGTCAAAAATTTGGCTCTAGAACGTTTGATCGGGTGATCTTTAATTTTCCACACACTGGTGGCAAATCAAACATTGCCAAATCAAGAGATCTGTTGGAGCGGTTCTTTGCAAGCGCTGCGCACCACGTGGAACGGTTCAAAGGCGATATCTGTGTAAGCCTTTGTCAGGGTCAGGGAGGAACGCCCTTAGACCATCCAAGAAGGGAGCTTGGAAACTCTTGGCAAGTTGTTTACCGAGCTGCGAAAGCTGGTTGGTATTTTGTTGTTGTTGTTGTTGTTTTTTGTTGACGAGTTCTGTCATTTGGAGATTATTTAAAATTGATGAGCTAGCTAGCTGATCGAATTGTAAAGATTAAGATGCGAACGGCCGGTGACTTCAAACCTGGAGATTTTTCTTTAGTGCCAGCTGCCACCACGAAGCCAATCAATTTGACCTGCCCCATCAAAATACCTTCTGTAATGTCAACCTCAAAAAGATTTCCGTAAAACCCATTACTATTCTAAAACAAAGCCCTGGTCCCAAAGTCATTGTAATATTTTCGCCATTTTTCTTCATCCAAGAACTGTGTGCATGATGAAGTATAGGGCTTTATGGAAATCTTCCATGAACCTCCCAGAAAGGTTCTGTCAACGGGAGGGTATCTTTCAATGTGGTTGTCGGGATGAAGTTACACCATACCCTTAAAGGGGAGTGTTGTGAGGGCAGTAAGTTATGTTTTGATAACCAGTATTAAAGTCATGACATCAACCAGAATCACTTATAGGCCCAACCTCTTTACTGTATTAGAGGTATTTTTTCAGTTATCCTTGACAATTTGCTGGTGCCTTGTGTCACATGTGAGTGGACAAGGCATTAAGGTTCAATTTGGTTGCCCAAAAATATCATGCCATAACCATCAGTCCTGGAGGTGGCTTGAGCTAAGACCTTTCAACCTGTGTCAGTGACTCTAACCATCGCTCTTTCCAATATCCACACTTTAATCTGTATCATCTTGTTTACCCACAACTAGGTCTGATTTTGAATGATGTGTATCCATTCAAAAGTGAAGATTATACCTCTTACAGAAGTGCAGGCTTTCGTGGACAGCTTGGGAAAGGTTTTCATACTGTAAATGGGCTCACTCATGTGTTTGTCCATGGAGTGCCACTGGAACCAATTCCAGACCTAGAGTAAGCTCCCTCATAATACTATTAACCACAAAAAGCATCCTGGTATCTCACCAAAGATCATGGTCATTCTTTAATTTTTAGCTTTGTTTATGACATGAGTAGTATTGGCCAAATTAAATTTCCACTCGATCAGTAAAATAAATCATTTTGCATTAATTGCAATTCAAAAAGTTAGATTTTATAGCTTTAAGTGCAATACAGCACACTTACTGATTTAAAAGCCACACTTGGTGTCTTTCTTCTAATGTTCCACAAACCATTTATATATTTGATAGTGTCAGCCATACTTGTATGGCTATCTCATCTCTTGATAAGAAAAAAGTTTCAGACCTCAAAATGTCTCTCAAACCAATTTTTTTTCTGCACATGTATTATATTTTTGGTTTTATTTTGGTTTCTCTCTTGCATCAAGGTCTTTCATCTCAAATTACAGTAGCATTGTGGACAGCCTTTACTCAGTGGGTGGTCTCATCGGTGTTCCTAATAATCCTGTTGGTAACTTGGTCAAAAAACTTGAAAGTTTCTTTGGAAATTACAATATTTGTGACCTGACTGATGGATCCTGGCAAGATTGCTGCCAATCAGAATATGTAAGTGATTTGACTGAGGAAGCAAAGAAATTGAATGTCAGAGAAGAGGCCTCAGGGTTGATGCTGGAATATTCAAAGATCTCTTTTGCAACCAGAGTTGTTGAGAAGCTTCAAAAAAACTGTCATTCCTTTATCTTAAGTGGCACTGAGATTGACTTCTTTCTCCCTCCATCATCTTGCACACACCCTGTCAGCCACAAACTGGTTGCAGTACAGACTTTCACAGAACTCATAACACCATTAAAACTTCAGAGTGTTGTGAACAGTGTGCTAGAAGCATTTGTTGAAGATATTTGCTCTCGCATCAAAGACTTAAGAAGAGAGAGTAGTTGTCAAGGTGTATCACAGACAAATCCCCTCTCTACTTCAAGTTCAGTAGAGTCAGAGACAACCCAGTTAAAAAATGGAGTACAAACAAGATTTCGAGATGTCAGGTGTGCAGGTGCTGCAAGCATTGGATGTCATTGTAGAAACCAAGATGGCCAAAAGAAGTGCATTTTTTGCAGGATGGAAAAGCATTATTTAGGACATGATATCTCTCCACAAGTTTGCATCAATGACCTTATACAACCCTCACCAAAGACTACACTATATCATAAAGACAGGCTGTTAGTATCTTGTGGTATTTTAGATATTAGCAAGTTCCCAAAAGTTTGTTGTGGGTGGCTCATGGAAGTTAATATTGACAGCTTGGCTTTAGCTTTGTGCAACATTCCTGACATACGACTGCTTTGGTCAAATGATCCAAGGATTCAAGAACAGTTTTCAAGCCAAGAGGTAAGGGTTGTTATCAATTCATGTAACAAATTGTGTAATTTAATTAGTGTAGAGAAATTCTCTCTCATTTTTTGATCAGTTATTTACGTTCAAACATAAGAGGAACCCAAGTGAGTGACAGTTCTATGTGCCTTTTGAATGCACAAAAACTGGAAGCTTTGTAGGCTAGCATAGGAAATTTGGTGGTTATGAATGTTGGGTATTATTATTAATTTTTACACTGTATTCAATCAGCCATTATGGCCATTTCTGTGGTTTGCCCTCTGAAGGAGGTCACGGGTAAAATGTTTTCTTTGAAAAGTCAGCATTGTTTTCTTGAGAAGAAAAATAGTTATTTTTGGACTTACCCTTGGGAACTCTTAATTGAATGAGTCAATTTGTGATGTTGAGTTTGACCATATGTGGAACTTAACTGGACCTAAGTGTAAGGAGAATGCTGTGTCAGTTATACCTGTAGCTGATCATGCTCCTCTGCCATGGTGTTGTTTCTCTGTTTACAGTCTGATGCCTTAGCATTTGTTTGAATATCTGTGATTCTGTTATTGGGTTCAATGTTTGACTCCTTTAGAGGTTCAGGTTCTTTCATGATGTGGTTGGGGGATTTGGCAATGCTTAGGAGCAGTTCACTTCTTTTGTGCATGGTGACTTGTGTTTCTTGCAGTTCATCTTTCTAGATGCATTCTTCTCTTCTGTAATCTATTTACAATGTTAGTGCTTGTAGGAAGTAAATCGCTGACGCAACAATAAAGGGGGTAAGTTTTTACTGTGGTGCTGCTCAGCAGAAGAGTATAACAGTGTAATTTAGTATTATCAACTGAGTTGAAAATGTAAATTAGCCACTGTAAAGAGTTTAAAAGCTGCCCTTTGTCAATGCTTAATTCTATTGCTGTAAGCAAAGCTAGAAGAGTAATGCATGATGCTCTGAAGTTTAAAGAAGTGTCCTTTACTACTTCTTTACATGTAGGTTGATGAGTTTCCCAACCTTGGTAAAGAGTTTGTTCCAATCAGTCTCTTTCCTCCGACATACATTCATGACATAAGTTTCTGGATTACGGAGCAAATGACGGAACAGCAGTTCTTCCAAGATATTTATGAAGTCACTCAAGGAAGTGTTTGTGATGTTTGGTTTGTTGAACGTTATCATGATACAGAACAGGACAAAGTGAGTTACAATTACCGTATGATGTACAGCTCATGTGACAGACCATTGAGTCATATTGAGACTGTAAAAATGCAGAACTTGTTAAGAAGAAGGCTTTTGAATTGTGACTTTCCACTCAAATAGGTATTTAGGTTTACTGTGGTGTTGTAATTTTTCAAATTGATGTTCATGTAGGACCAGCTTTTACTTTGATCATTTTTAACAAATGACACATTTACATGTAAGTGGAAGTGTTTATGAAACTAATATTATGTTTCATGACTATACTATTCAAGAGCCACATTTTCAATCCCTATCAAAGCCTGAATTTCATCAATTGTAATTTCATTTCATTTTACATGGGAAGACTGGTTGTCACCTACACATTGTCAAATTGTGATTGTAATATGTTCTGCCGCCTTGCAACTTACATTGTAAGTAAGCAGGAAACAAGTAAAAAGAAATTCATATTTAAAAAAAAACATAACAATGTACTCTCTTGACATGACAAAGTGTTTATAATGATGTATGCTAATAGTGCACCTGAATGATGTGTGTGACATTCATTGTCTGTGTTAACTGTATGAAAATTCCCCCCAGGAATTCCATCCAGGTTGTAAATGAAACTTATTGTCTTCTTACCATCTCTGTTTTAAGCATGACACTTTCACTTTCAGTATGCTTTCAGTTTTATTCTCACTAACTTAAAGGTATATAGGTTTGATTATATAGGGACAAAGTGTATGCTAACAAAAAAACAGAAGAAACAGAATATGCACAACCTACAAATGGTATTAGCCTGTCAAGGTAGGGGTTGACTGATGACCAATCATGCTTGAAGATCTTTTTTACATGTAGTTTTGATTCCTGTGCTTTTTAAAAGCATGCTTACTTTAAGGCTCAGAGCTAGACTTGCGATTTCATTCATGCTGCTGTCAATCGTTGACCAGAATTAAAGAGTTCTATTCCCCCATCCCATCCTTTCTCAAGAAATGACCTTTTGCATGTTGCATGATGGCACACCTGTCTACCAAGAAGTCTGCAACATGAGACATATAGTTGGCAGCGTGAAACAGATATGTAGTTATCCATCTCCAACTCTATAGTTTGCATGTTGTTGCACTAGCATCCCTAGCTCACATCTCCAGAAAAAGCAAAAGATTAATTCATGAAAGCATCACATGCTGTGTGACACAGTGTTAAGTTACACAAGGAACCATTGAGAGTTTGAATGCTTTACAAGGAATAGTAAAGAGAAAGAAATATAGTTGATTAACAATGCCAAATATACAGAAATATAAACATTCAATGTGTAAGATCAATGAAAATTACTCACTCCTTGTGTGTCTGTTGTGGACACATAAGGAGTGAGTAGTTGTATTAATCTTGTATGTGGAATATGCCTAGTTTGGAATATTTAGCGTTTTAATCAGCCATATATCTTTGTCCTTACCATTCCATGTGATGCATACAAATTCTCAACCGTTCCTTGCATAACTTAACACTGCATCACACAGCTTGTAATGCTTTCATGAATTGATTGTTTGCTTTTTCTTGAAATGTGAGCTTAGGACAACTGTGTTTTTCAAAAAGGGTAGGGAAAATGAAAGAGCCAGATGTTCTTATAGCAGGGGTTATTACTACATATCTGTTGTGTGCATATCCTTCATTTACAGTATACTTAAAACCTTACAAAAAGTTTCACGCAAGAACATGAATATTGCACAGATATTGATGAACTGCAGGGATTTCTCCTGTTACTTCTAAATGACATTGAAAAATGAAAAGTAGATATAAGTATTTTTGTGTTTGCTTTCTCCACAATTAACAAAGGTAAATTAAAAATGTAATGAGACTACCACCCACATTTTCTTTGAAACACATTGTCACCATTAGCTAATTCATCAATGCCTGTGTGATATTGGTCACTTGGGAGTACAAATTCTTATTTTCTTGAGTAGATGAAAGAAAGAAATGGGAAACATCAAATTAAGAAGATAAATTTTGTGATCCCATGTGACCCTGTCATGCTCTTTAGTTTTATATACAACAGCCAAGTCTGAAGAATGAAAGAGTGTTAATTACCTATTCATTTATTACTTATTCATGATCTAAGATAGAAATAATTAAGCACACAGCAAATTTACTTAATTAATCAAAACTTGTCTATGGTTCACCCAAAAAAATAACAAAATAAACATTCATAAGCTGCATTGTGAGTTACTTGTAAAACCAATTCACAAAAACATTGTGCTATGAAGTAACATTAACACTACTATAAATGATCAAGCAAAAATAGAAAAATCAAAACCACATTCCCACTTGACATAAAAATGATCTAACTTCAAGGTCAGCAAATAAACTTAGATAAAGAATTGTTACAATTACTTGGTCTTGCAGACTTGGCTGTCTAATGGTTAACTATCATGTTCAGAAAACAGTGAACTCTGAAACTATTTCTTGTATTTCTAGCTGTGTTGAGTGAGATAACTAAATTATTAAATTGAACAGTAAATAACTTGTGGTTTTCTAGTTTTTCTCTGCTTTCTGACAGAAATGTCTTTAACTTGTCATAACACATTAAACATTTTGGTTATATTTCAGATGTTCTTAGTTTTCTGAATGTGATAGTTAACCACACTGACTATTTATATTATTAAAAAACAATGTACAAGTGACAAATACATGACATTCATTCATGGCCAATACCTTATCTACTTATGATGACTTTCAAGTAATTTGGCAACAATCAGGACTGACAGATCATTTTGAAAAAATTATGAGGCTTAATATGGGCAGCTACAAGAATTGTAATCTAGAAAATTTTTAGAGTTACACCAAACATGAATTTTGATATGGCTTGAGAGAACATGATCATATTTTAAGGTCATGAATGAATGTCATGTATTTATGCAGCTGTCAGAAAAGCTTGTAAATTTGAATTAAGGCTTATCATGCTGACAGCTCTCAGCCTTGTGTAGTCAAAGCAATACTATCACAACTTGGAAGTGGTGATAATATTGCTTAGTTTACACCAGGCTCTATGTTGGCTGAAACAATCTACAGATCTTTGATAATTAGATTTCATATGACACCACCACCCACTGCTCAGTACATGTATTTCAAGGTAATAATTGTGGTCTGTATGGAAGAACATGTCCATAGATTTTCTTAACTCAGTATTGTTGACAAATTGTGGTGTGTTTTGGTAAGCTATTTTGTTTTATGATGGTGAGTACTTCCTTGATACAACAGCAGTTATAGTCTATGTTGCAGTCTATATTACTAATCCATTCTATGGGTGGTGGTATCATATTCAATTTTTGTCAAAGATCTTCGATAAATTGTTATCAGCCACTGTAGATCCCTTTTGAGAATTCCACACTGATATATTGCAGGTTTTGATCAAATATAGCCTATTACAAAAGGAGCAATATCACACACTCAACAAGGTTTAATTTCCTTTCTGATTTGTTAAAAAGAAACCAAACAAACAAACTTTGGACCATAAATGAACCTGTTTGTGTGCGTGTGAAAACATAGGGCTGAAAGAAGTCATGGAATTCTCAAAAAGGCAAATTTGGATTTTCTAACACTGTTAGTATTACTTTCCAGTGTTAATCGCTTTCAAGAGTTTCAGCTTTCACGAAGCATTGCAATTTTACCCAGACAATCATTGCAGGGATTTAAAGAAAAGGTCCCAAGTGAGTCCTTGTTTCCATTCAACTTCTTTGATCATTTCATGCACATATAATGCAACCCAGATGCTGTTTCAGAATTCCATCAGAAGTTTCTTGGGCCTTTTCGCCAAAACACCTTACATAACTGAACTATAGCCTCTGTCACCCAATTTCTCAAGGTGAGCGTGAGGATAGAATGTTTGGTGTTAGGCTGGGCTACAGACAACATTGAAATAGTCATGACCAGCATACTTATACTAATTCTACTTCTTCTCTGTTGTTCACTTTTGCCAATGAAGTGAAAGATCTACAATTAAGACTTAAGGAAAGTCACTCCATCCTGTTGTCTAATTTTTTTTGTTTTTTGCTTTTTTTGGTAATCATGCAAGAGTGGTTATAGATTTCCTAATCTAAGACATTTTTCTATCCTTCGTTTGTCTCTTGACCTCTATAAAGGAGCTACGTCACTCTGCTTTCAAGTTGCTTACTGTGATAAGCAAAATTGCTTTCATTGTTTAAAAAAACAACAGTCAGTCAAATGTAACTAGACCAAAACTGAAATTGTCAGCTGAAAAGTAACAAAAAGGGATAAAAGACAGAAGAAAACTTAAACAGATTTCAAGAAAAGACGAGAAAAAAATTAACTTGTTCAAAGTAGTGGCTTCTCATAGTGGCCTGCTTCTAAAAGCTGATTTTTGTCTTCAAATCATTTTGTTACAACATCTGAATCCTGGCTACAATTTCTCTACTAAAAGGTTGGTCGAAGGCTAACTTTTAGAGGTGCATGAAATGTAACGTAGCTCCTTTTAATTATGAAATATACTACGGATGGAGTATTATAAAAAAAATTCAAAGTATTATAAGTAATATGCTGTAGACTGGTATTTACGGTCAATCCTCCAATGACAACTAAAGGGAAGAAATTAAAAAGTCAAAACATACTTACGAATTAGACTCAAACCAAAAGCAGAATTTACATCCACTTATAATTTTCATCAAATGGCTGGTCAAGCAACTCGAATCTTTTTACCAGTAGCTAAAAAGAACAGTTGAAATGTGCAGATGCTGACAGAGACGAGGAAAAATCAAGAAACACTGACTCAGTTAGCTGAAGGCACTAATAAATAAAATCAATCAACAGCAACCTTTAAAAACTGTGGTTTAAAGGTTACAGTGATTTTGTAATGTAATTAAATTATTTAATGTATTTTAGATCTGAACCTTCAGTTTACTCACCAGATGCAGAGAACCTTTCTAAGTGGATTCGGATGGTCTGGCAGACTGAAAGCAAGTATGGAAATGGAGATGAGTGATGTTTGATTTGTGTGATGATCTTCATTTATTCTGTTTATTAAAACTCTTGAAGTGGGTGTTACATCATAACTTTAAAATTTATTTGTATGGCATTATCCTTAGGGACCAAAACAGGCCGTAGATCAACCAATGTGTGTTAGCAAAAACATGACTGAATTTTAATGTTAAAGGTTAGCATAACTCATCATGAAACTTTCGAGTAAATTTCTGCAGTCAGCAAGAGAATGTTGTGAACTGAAATGATTTGAATTACATTACTGTAAGCAGAAATGTACAGCATTTACCCATATTGGTATCAACATGCGTTGAGTAGTTTTTCCGTACGCCAGTGTCATTCTCAAGTGGTCCTGGCAAAGTTCTCCAGGTTCACAAAGAGATTCCACATGTACCTGCACAAGAGGACTAGGAATTCTGTTCTGGCTCAAGGACATAATGTGAACCAATGGAACCTGTTTAAAGAGTGAAAAAAAATGCCAAATCAACAGACGAAAAGAAACAATTCCATGGAGTTAAAAGCATATTTTTGTTCAAAATTCTAGTGTTGATTTAAGTGTTTTTTGTCTTTATGGAACACCTAGTTGTTTTCATGTTTAACTAACACACCTGGAAAGGTCTCTGCTCCTCCTGCAGTCGGAATCTTCCCTGTGCTTCCCTCCGCAACTCGAATTTTATTATTATTTCATTTTCCAAGTTCAGAAGATGAAAATGTCTATTTTCTTGTTGGGGGGAGTACTCATTACCAAATGGAACAACTTGTATACTGGAGAATTGGTCTCGTTGTAGCTGCTTTACAATCGAAGCTACTCTGCCCTATATTAGGGGATAAAACAAATAGAAAATTTTCAAAAAATTACTCTATGTTATCATAGAAATCTGAAAATAAGCTGGCACGACAGTCAGAAATTTGAAAGTTTCAATTGAATAACAATACTCCATTGAAAGGTGGTGACTTCAGGACTAGGGTCTAGCCCTTGATTGTCACCTGATTTATTTCCGGCTAAGAAAGAAACAATCTTCCTGGTACCCAAATTAAATTGTAATCGCAGGACGTTAAGTGAGTACCTGCAAATTGTCATTTAAACAACCTGGCCAAATACTATGCAACAATTATTCACTGAAGTGGAGATGAATAGCGGTGGATATTTACCGTGCCGCCAAGCGTCGCGGTAATTCTCCATTACTTTCAAAATATATTTTGTATGTACCACACAGAAACTAAAAAAAAGGTAGTTTTTTCATGTCAATGTACCAAAAAGTATTTAAAAAGATTACATTTTGCGACAATTGTTACATTTTGCGGCGTAACACTGGCGTTTTATCGGAAAGAAAAAACGTAGGCATCCATTTCTTGTGCTTTTGAGCCAGTTGATTTTTCATTCCACTGGGGTGAAAAGAGGAATGGTTCCAAACTCAAGTATTTGTAACGGTTTACTCTACCTGCATCGACTGCTCCACACAGTATACTGAAAAGGTCATTACATCTAATAGTTGATGATCGTTTCTTATCACATATAGTGTCACTTGTCGTGGTTGGCATGGATAAGGCACCGACGAGTCTGAAAAACCTACAAGTGAAATGATAAAGTGAAGTAAAATCATAATAATTTCGACCAGGTGCAATAATCAAGAGAGACGAGGAGATGGTCAACGCTATAACAGCAACATCGAAATCCGTTACAACCACTGTAACAGTAACAACTTTTAAACTTGCAACAGCAGCAGTAGCTGAAGGATTACAGCCAATTCTGTTCCCTCAGGCACCAATTTACCATGAGCGTCATGGACAAATAATGCATTGTTTAACGACTAATAATTTGTGAACGTTGTAGACTTTCAAGGCACAACCTCTCTCACGCTTTTTCAGTATATGTTTGTAACTTAAAATGCCTGCTGTGTTTGAGTGTGCACTTTGAAATTACTTCGAAAAGTTGATCCTGGTTACTTAATATTAAGAAAGACGTTTTAGCACTTTTGTCAGTTTCGGATTGTTCTGTTAAACTGCAACTGCGAAAAAGGAAGCAGTGTTGCCAACTGTGAATACCCCAAAGAACTCTTATACGGACCTAACCCTTACTGAAGTTAAGTTGATGTTCAAACTTCTGTTTTCGATGACAGTCACAATTCTCAAAGTAACCACCATTTCTTACTTAACCAGTTTTCATCAAGTTCAATTTTTCACTCTATCATATACTATCATGCAAAGAATCGATGAATTGTTTTACTGCAGGAGATATTTAAGATAATTTTTGAACAACAAATTAGTGCTTTTATATATAAGTTTAAAACATTTTAATTCATTGTGAAAGTCAATCAAAAGTTTCTCTTGGATATACTTCAGTGAAGCAGATTTCAATAGAGCAAACGTCAAAAGATTAATATTTCGTGGAAACAAGATACTTACCTTCCACTGGAAGGTTTCCGCTTTGGATCACAGGGCTTTGAGCGCGTATGTCTACATTCGCGCTGTTTGTTGTTGGTTCTGCTTGAACCTCACGAGATGTCTCGTGGGTTTGTGGTACCGATTCCATCCCTCTTGCAAGAGTCAGATGAAGTGCCTCAAGGTTAGTAGCCGAGAATGTGGTGGATTCTTCATTCGAAACCCTGTCAGAAGTTTCCCCACTCTGATGAGTTTTTGCACTATATTTTCCACAAAAAGGGCATCTATCAGGTCTTCCGTAAGCAAAAGCATTGTTGCCGCGATAACAAACACAGTGTAATCTTGATGCCCCGTCGTCAAAAGCCTCGTTTGGTGATCGCCTCGTAGAAGAGGAAGGTTGAGCGGAACCATCTCTAAGATTACCACGATCACTTTCGTTTTCATAACTCGCTACGAGTTCTTCCTCGGAGACTTCATATGCGTCACTGGATACTTCATTTGCTCCATTGGAGGTTCCATTGTTACTCTAAAGATAAATGAACTTATTTAGTAATTTTATCTTCCTTCCTGACTATAAACTGGATAGATGCCTGAAGAATGTTACTTCCTTCTATTGCACTTTCACTTTCGACACTTACAAGGTGCTCTATGAAATATAAGGCCCTAAAGGCACCAGTTAAACATCCAACATCACTGTAAGAAAGAATGACTTAGATCCTACGACAATTTGCTAACTAGGCAGCCTTAGTCGAAAGAACTATGAGACATCTCTTCGTCGAAACACTTCGAATGTCGATGGCTCGATGATAGTAAAAGGTGGTATGTTTCGTAACCTTGAGTGGCTTTCGAGAGACTGTGTGCGCAATTTATGCACTTTTGATTATAAATTCTTCACTGGTTTGAAAGACAACGTAACTTGGGACAATATGGTGCAAAATAGATGATTAAAACACCTACAGTTAGCGAAGTATTCTGTGTTTCTTCCGGATTCATTCTCCTTTTCCTTTGCGCCTTCGATCTCAGTTTCATTTGCTCTTCTGTATTAGACTATCACGTCATAATTTCATTCCTTAGCACACGAGTTTTGATTGGCTGGCTTTTTTTAAGCTTGAAAGACATTGGTGGAGCGCAATAGAGATCAGAAACAAAGAACGGGAAAACCCCCTTTTGAAAGTGAAAGACATACCAAGGCTTTCCGGGTAAGAATTGGTTCAGCGAAAGTTCTTCAGACATTTCCGGGTTTCACATCTTTCTTTGCAGCCGTGGTTTTTTGCATCATCAAAATAAGGGAAATGTGGATTCACCTTTTGGAACTTTACGTTGTCATTTCTCACCTGGTAAGGTTAATAAGTATTTTGTCTCTTGACTAGAAAGTGTCAGAACAGGCAAGGGAGATACGTTGATCTCACCACAAGTTGGGACGTTTCAGTCGGGTTCAGATTGTTCTGGAAATTATGCTGTTTCACGAATATCTCAACTAGAGGTCCGACGAAACCTAAGTACATAAAATTAAAGTAGTTAAAATCAATTTTGATATGATTCATTGCATCAATATAGGTATCTGGGCAACTGTCCACCTACCTCTCCCCTAACCTAACAATAGTCAATTGATAACAAGGTAGGGTTAATTTTGGGTTAGGGGAGGGGTAGGTGGGCAGTTGCCCAGATACTGGTATTGATCCGATCCACTTAAATACAAGGTATATATTGTAAAGGGGGTTAGTTTCTAAAGAAACTGGTGTTGCGTCGGTAGGAGAGTACAACAGATAGCTCTCTGGCAGTTTTAAGCCTGGCTCAGGAGGGTAAATTGCGTTAAAAAATTAATTGGCCATATCTCCGCAAAAACACAGCCGATTGCGCCGAAACAATACTTTCCGTACGAAAGTTTACCTTGAGGCCATAATTCTGACCATGAAGGTCACGTGTTGGGTCACGTGATCTTCATCAATCAAGCAGTTTTAACGGAATTAGTAAGATATACACAGAATCGTTACTGACCAATGAACGAAACAAATACTCAGTAAAAATTGCTAGCCATCTACATGTGGACTGAATCCCCTTCGTTCCTTCAGAAAGAAACTTAATGGCATTTAGGTTAATAGCTGTACTTGACACATCATTCCAAACGTGAAGAAAAAGTTTATCAATACCTTCTTCTATTTTTCAAAGGGCAATTGCGTGAAACGGAAACATAGGCACCGGCGGCCGCGTTATAAATACTTCTCTTTGAGCTACGAAAGATGCTGCCATGTTGTTTCTTTTCGATAATAATACATATAGCAGACTTGACTATTACCTTATACCGCTGTCTACGAAAGCGCAAATCAAATATGGCGGTCAGGGTCATTCAGAGGGACAATCACTGCGAAGTAAAGTGATACTGCCGTAATAACCGACAAGTTATTATTTAATGTTCTAGTACAGTCTGTTTGCGACTTCTGCAATTGTAGGGATACTGGAATACTTGAATTATGGTTAATGATTTGAGTTTGTTTGTTGTTGTTTTTTTTTTGCAATTTCCACGCGTGCAACGCATTGCATGGCTTGTGGCTTCCAAAGGAATCAAATATACGACAGTGGGCTTTAATGTAAAAAATCTTAAATGTTTCTCTTGCCTTGAATGCGAATTCAATGTACCAACGAATAACAATGTTAAGCCGCAGAAGGACGGGGAAGGGAGAAATGACTGCTTGTGATAGCGCCCTAATAGTTTTTTAAAATTACTTTCTGCACTTTGGACTTACCAAATGTCATTTTTCAAGTACTGAGCTGAGTTCTTATTAGTGCTAGCAGTGAGAAATAGGGTGAAAAACAAGGAATTTCAAAATCAAACTCTTCCCTTCAACCCAACTTGATGAAAGATAACTTGCATGCCCACATTGCACTAATTTCCGGGCCTAGTTGCTAACCTCTGACAAATTTCGTGAGGTACGCAAAAAAGCAAAAGGAAAGAAAAATAGGAATGAGTTAAAAAGACGAAGAAGCATGATGTCGTTTGACAGTGGAATTAACATGCAGGTTTGCTCATATTTAGCCATGCATGAGATGCAATTTCCCTTGCCAAAAAATAAGAAAAAAATAACAAAATATGATATTGATTCAGAAAAGGCATGCAAAAGCTGGCAACTGGAAGAGGGGTATCGGCTGTACATGGAACAAAGTGAGAGTAGACACTGATGTATTTGATAAACTAAAGAGCAAGCCCTAAGTTGTTCTACACACCAGCAAATTAAATATGGTGCCTGAAGATTACACTATGTCACTTTGTACACTTACAGACTCTTAGGGAGTACATGTGCACCCCTCTCATACGGTTAAAAGATCATTAAAAAAAAACGTCTAACTCAGGCTAATGACCAAGTTGAATGTCATTCTTAGTCAGTTATATAACTTGTAGTTAGTGATCAGATGGCAAGCTTAAACAAGAAAAAAATAAGTCTTTTCATTGCAGAAAATTCAGAAAGTTGAAAGTTAAATCACCTCAAAACATTCACCAGCTCCTATTACCATCTCTTGATAATTAGATGACACCTATGTAGCCAGTCCAGTCACATGTAAGCATTTCCTTGATGGTCTGTCAGTTAATATTTAATACAGGATTTATATCTTCCTACTTATTCTGATTCTTTGCAACACTTCACCAGATTCCAGTGTTGTTGGATGTCAACAGAATTTGCTGTAAACAAAATTATATTAAACAATATTGTTAAGTATGATTGAAAATGTTGTTTGTTTGTCATGGGCATATCACTAGCCTTTGAAATGAAAACGTAAGTCAATGTCATCAAAGGTTTAAGCCGAGCACTCATTTTGATCGATTCCGCAGCCAAAATCTATTTTTCGCCTTACATGTAAGAACACATCTGTTAACGTATAGCTCTTATTTTCCCTCATTAATTCGAAACTTATACATATTGTAGCTTAGTTAATAACCTATCTCCGTTGAAGCTGGCAGGACTCACAGCACTCTCATTTTAATTTTGCTTAGAAAAGTATTGTACTGCGGATCACTAATAAATTTATAACTTGGGATTGAACGTACCAAGGTATTTAAATTTGAAAAACAAACAAATCTGTTGTAAGCTGTGGGAAAGGTTCCTCACCGGGGTTTATCAATTTATCAATCAAAATGCGCTTCCCTCGAATTAAACACTCTTAATTTGGATGTACGTACGCGTCAGTGTATTATCAGCTACAGCAAATTGGAGCTAATTTCTCGAAAATAACACAAAACCAACACTCACTTCAGCTGTAGACCTGACATCTGAGAGAAAAGATCGTCTTCTGAAATATTTAGGCTAGAAATTGATCTTAACTTCATCGGAAACGTAACCGTTCTGATGGAAAAACGGCCGCCACGCCACTAACCTTGAAACTCTGCTGAGGGTCTCGAAACAAAATAGGACTCAGGTCTTAAAAAACTGCTTGTGAGGGTAATTCAGTCGTATCAACTGAGTCATCAGCTTCTAAACTCTTTGCGTGGCATATATTGTAACCTGTTTTAAATTCTAGGAAATTCATTTTTGTCAACAGACAAAAAGAGAAGATTTGTGCAAGCTTTAATGTATGTTCATATTCTCATTGTCAGGTCAGCAAATTGCATTCTCTTCAGGTGTGCCGATACAATCAACAAGCAGTAGAGACCCCAGATGGTAGTTTCGCATGTGTGAATTGCTTGAAATGCCCCCCGGGATCGGGTGTAACGATCCCATGCGGTAACAAGATATCCCACGGTGCCTCTGCCAAATGCCAGACTTGTGCCTCAGGTTATTATTCTGAATTCTACTCATCTGAGAGCTGTAAGCCTTGTTCAACTTGTGGCCCTAATGAAATCATGGTAACAAGATGTAGTAAAACCTCAAACACGCGATGTAAATGCAAGCCATGCCCAGAAGGGTATTACCAAGACCAAACCTTGTCCAAATGCCTTCCTTGTTCAGGATGTTGCTCAGGAGAATTGGATATGGTGGTTCCATCGTGTCTCAAGCAAGGAATGCCTCGCACCCAAGCATGTAGCTATCACAGGAAAAAACCCTGTTTAGCGAAGTGCTGGTATGACGAGATTACAGTTGTGAGGAATGATGGCGAACAGATCTGTTTACCCTGTCCTGCTTGTTCAGACGAATTTGGTCTGACCAAACCATGTGGAAGTTTCGTGACTGATGGTGCAATACCCAAGTGTCAACGTCCAATGGTAGGGAAAACATTTGTTAATCGACATGGTACTTTACAGTCATGTAAAATCTGTGCTATTGGCCAAAACATTGTCGCCAATTGCTCAACCAAATCGAATACCATATGTGGTGGGTGCGAACCAGGATTTTATTTGAATGACCAGTCAAATGCTTGTGAAGAATGCTTCTGGTGTTGTAACCATAAGGATAGAAAGAGTTTTATGGACTGTATGAAAGAGGTAATGATGTTGAAAGAGCCTTTTAGTGGGCTTGGGCTTCATCTGCTTTTTTCGTCCATTGCTCTGAACAGTCAATCTGGTCAGTTGCAAACTGCAAAACAAGAAAGCTCTCTGGTGGAATGTGTCAAACTTGATGCTTTCACAGCCACTTTAATAGGTCTGTGTGTTGCCCTGATTGTGTATCACATCTCTAAAAGACAAGGGCAAACTTTGAAAGGTAAAGGTCAATGCCCATTCTTAAATAATCTGGAAAAAGGACACAGTTTATCATTGGAAAAGAAAGACCCTTCTGAAAGTACAGAAACCACTCAATCCACACCTTCAGGCAAGTTAAATAACTAATTATTTTCGCTTTATATATATTGTTATATACCTCAAGTACTTACAATCAGTACTCGTGCCTCAAAATTATTGTTACAAGCGTTTTTGATAGTGGCTAGCCCACCTTTTGTCGCTAAATTTTTGTTTTGTATCTTATTAACTTATTTGCTTTTGTTTTAGGCAGAGCACCTCATAAGTATATGAAGTCTGGTGATCAAATGTGCATATAAAAAAGCTACCTTCAAGTTGCACATGTGCAGATTTTTATAATCAATTATTATTTATCATTATTTTTGGATCTATTTCTTAGGTATTAAGAAAGTGGAGTGGGAGCATCCAAACCGATATGGCCCAGGTCATGTGGTGTTTGAAAAGACAGGGGTTGAGGCTGTTATCCTTGACAGTAATAAGTCTACCCTTCAACAAGTGCCAAGCGATTTGGTGTTACATGCCACATCAGACAAGCTGAATTTACCAGGATTACTTAAGGATGGCGAATTTCCACTAAGTCCAGCATTTTATCTTGTCACAAGGAGCAAGTTAACAGGACCCCTTGAGCTTCAGATACCTCATGGTGCAAACATGGTGCTATCTTGTAATAAGTGGAAAATCATTTTGAAGGAGTTGAAAAACGATGAATGGGTTGTTGTAAGCTATGTGAAGGGTAGTGGAATAAAAGAATTCTTCCCCAAAAGTAACCATGTTAGTTTTGAGACAGACCATTTTACAACATTTGCAGTGGTTGGACACTGTGAAGAACAGTCCTTACCAGTACTCAAAAGAATGAAGGTCATGGCATTTTGTAATGACACCAGAGTTGGAGAAGACCTTGTCGTGAGGCTGTATTGCTTTGATGATTGTGAGTGGTCATTTGAGGTAAGCTCTTGGGAATAACTAATATAGTTTAAAGATCCTCACCTAATATTAAGCAATAAATAGATGATGATTCAATTTATTCGATTTCAATCTACAAAAAGATCTCTTTGGGTCATAACATTTCTTTCTACTAGGAGTAAAAATCCTGATATAATCAGAGGCTAGGTATTTTAATCTATGTGACATGTTACCAAGTTCTCAGAAGCTTTTTGCACATAACTGAAGTCTAGTTAGAATCTATCATGTAACTGCAGTTATTTATAATTTTGATGTTAAATTTGTGCTGGTCTAGTTCATCAAACATCCTACCTCCAGTCATGGTTAGTTATTTTGTGTGATCTATTTCTGTGTTAATAAATTTGATAAAACTTGTTTGACTTGACTCCACAGAATCTTTTGAGGGAGGAGAAAGAGAAAGGAGGAAAGTTTATGTCATCAGTGGAATCTCTTGATTTTTCTCTTAGTCACAGAGAAGATGTTGAAATTGTTGTAAAGGATGTTGATGGCTGGAAGCTAAAGAATGCTTGCCCAATGGTATTTTGCAGACTCTGTTTGAGTGCTATGCAATAACAGTGCAAGTTATTTAGAAAAGAGGAAAAATTTAAAGGATGATTCAAAGATCTTAATTTTTTGCACTTAGTAATTGAATTTTCTCAGATCCCTGAAAGTGTTGGTATCTCTGGGTGATTTTGAAAATATCTTAATTTTTTTCTGCTTTATCTAGAAAATGAGCTATGCATCAGTGAGGAACTCTTTCAGTACAACTCCCAGATGCAATCTGGTATTTAGCCCTGCATCCAGTGAAAAGAAAAACGGCTTTTTTTCCACCATTGTTTTGACTCAGGCATCCTCTCAAACTGTAGTGTATGCAATCACTGCTATTAAGAAGGTAGGTGACTGTACATTTTAGGTGGTACATTTCGTGGCACAAAATGATTATCAATTTCAAGATGTGAATTTGCAGGTGACTCAGTGGTCTCATTTTAGTATATTTAAATTTGGATCTGGTCATTTTTTTAAAAGTTTTTTCCTTGCCATGGTCATATTTGGTGTTCAGCACCAGAAACTAATAATTTAAACTTAAAGGTATAGATGCATTGATTAAAATTGTCAAAGTAAATCCACAACACCAAAGAGAGTTCACCAGCAGTGTAACATTAGTATCAGTGGGCTTTCCTGATCTTTTGGATCATGAGATATACCAACTTAGAATAAAGCTTTTAATATTTGTTTATTTTATTGTAGGATCCAATCCGTTATGAAAACCAGAGCATGTTTCCAAATGCTGTGAATGGTGACTTCTTTGTACTTACCGAGGGGTAAAATAGATGAAAGTCAGTTAGGCTTTATGTAATGTTTAAAAAACGAGCAGCAGTGTTTTATTGGGTTTAAAAACACAAGGCAGAGCCTAATGTTTTTAGAGCCGATAAAATACGTGCTGCAAGTTTTTTTAACAGCTTCAAAACCCATGCCTCTCAAGAGATTTAGATAAACGTGACGTGACGTATTAAAGGTTAATTACATTTAGAAAGGGAAAGTGCCCCATGTTCAGCTGCTGTTAAAGGTTCAGAGAGTTTTTATTTGAAATGCCACCCAAAACCAAAAAGTGCTGAGGAAGGGAGTGAGTTCTTGGATAGTTCTATTCCAAAATCTACACAGTATGCCACAAAGTGGCTTAAGAAAATATTTGGCAAGTGGCAAAGTTCAAGAAGAAATAAGGACGCCAACTTTGAGGAAAGAAGATTCAAAGTCGAAGTGGACAATGTTCACAGCTTTATATAAAGATCACTGGTGACCTTTATATAAAGATAGTTTCAATTCAGAATAAGCAATAATTGGAATTGCTTGCACATTCAGCCGCGCACTCCCCTGGGACTGAAATGAAAGCCACCACCAGACTTTTCAGAATGGTCAAAGATTACCAGGTATAAAGGGTCATACACAAGATGTTATAGTAATGTTTTGATAGGCTGTTGGCCTCATGAGTTTTAATAAAAGTATCAATAATTAGCATATACGGAAACTAAAACAGTAGATAGTGTTGAAGGGGCATGCTGATTGGTGACTCAAAGTGCACAAATCCATCGTTATTCACCTCCGAGCAATATGCTCAGGATTTGTCCCTGAAAATATCGTAATTGTTGCAGGAATAAATAAGTTAAAACAATTTATTGTTATATGTTCACAGTGTTTTAGTATACACTAAAACAACTATTCATCTCAGTCCGTGGCTTGCAGTGGATACATGTATCCGCATTATTGTTTTGTGGCTCAGTAAATATCTACCACTAACCACCTCCACTTTGGTAAATAGTTGTTGAACATTCTTTTTGAATCGAAAACTACTTAGAGTGCAGAGAGTTATGTGCCTGAGGAGAATTAATGTTTCCCTCCAAGTAATCCACTTAAGAGTAAAAATTACTTTCAGAGAATTTGTTCCATAGAGAAAAGATAACAATATTAGTTTAACTGATGCAGAAAGTCTTTATATGTTGGCCATGTTGCTACTTTCTTCCTTCTTCCAGAAGGAAATCAAGTCACAAGTATCGCAGATATCACTGTTGCAAACAGTAGAAAGGGAAAAGAGCAAGACTTCACTGACTGTATTGTTCAGTTAAAAAGCTTCATATTAAACCTGATGGTCTTCAGAAATTATGGGTTTCAAAACTTGAACTTTAGCCATCATGAACTAGATGTATTACATGCATGTATGAGTGTATGTCATATTGTCTCTATTTGACCGTGCAACTAGTTTAAACTAAGAACTTAGATGAAAGAGTGTTTTTGAAAAGTGAACATGATTAGTTTTTACACAGAAAATTGAATGTGAGACTCTTAGACTTTTAGATCTGAAACTCAACTCCTACTTAGTATATTTAGTTAATATTCTTACATCATAAGTAGTAGTTTGCCATCAAAACTGTAAAGGGTATGGCCTATTAGGTTCTGAACATAGGATATTGTACGTTATCTATCTAAAGCTAATGATTGTACAGATTAAGTGGGAGTGATCACTTGTATGAGTAATGTTTGATAACCACAAAAGCCAGTGTGATATAAAGTATTGTGCTAAGTGGTGAAACGAACAATGAAGAGAGCATTCATTCACACTATAAAGTAATTTTAGGTTGCTATGTTTATTCTGATCCATTCTCAAGAATGCAGTTCTTGTTTGGCGAGCATGACGTAATTAACCATAACTGAAATTTCATCAATATGGTTACATTCACATTTACTTATTTACTCTCTGTCTTCCATGTAACTGAAAACGTTTCAACACGAGACGTTTAGTAGCCTCTTGGTTTTCTCGTTTTTGCTTCAAAATACCTATGAAAATGTCTAGAATATTCCCTTTTCTGGGTACTATCATGAGCAATCCATCAATGCCCTCTAATGGGCGAGAAAACTTCTCAGAAATGCCTTATCATTAGCAGTCAAGATGTTGCATTGGTTGATAGGCTCAGGATTTTGAAAGAGGTTCCCAATAATGACGCAAAATCAGTAATCTCTGAAGCCCAGGACTATGATTATCTTCATTAAACTCCTGATATCCACCTATTATTCCTATTCTACCTTGCTGTCCTTTGTGAGAAGAATTCACCAGAGCAGGGAGAGTTTCCCGAATAACCTCAAGGCAACTACACTTGTTTTTCTGGGGCTTTGATGTGAGAGGCATCTGTCGCCGACCTGAAAGGATTGTTCGGCTGGGTTTCTCCTCTGGCACAGGTACTCCGCCTTCCTGACATAACAAATCGAAATTTAACAACCTAAGTAGACCTTGAGTGTCTCCTTGCTAAATGTGAGATTACGCTTCTAAAACAGCCGCCCATGTACGTAACCATCACTGCCATATTAATAGAAAGCTGGACTCTTATTTGGTGATGCTTAAACCACGTCAATAACAAACCACGTTCGAGCGCGCAAACTAAGTAGCGTACACCTGAGCTTTAGATTTCAACGCTATGTGTTTCCGATTTATTAACGACTATGGCGTTACTTGACCCAAAATCATATTCTTATAATGTGCTAGTAGTCGGAGATGGTAACTTTTCATTCACAGTTTGTTTTGCGTCAGCGTTATCAAAGACATGTGTAAATCGTTGGGATATCGTTTGAGTCGCGCGCGACTTCGCTGTGAAAAACATCGAGAAACTGTCCTCTTTTGAAAGCGTTGAGATCATGCACGAGGTAGATGCGACAGATCTTCGTCAAAAATTTGGCTCTAGAACGTTTGATCGGGTGATCTTTCATTTTCCACTCACTGGCGGCAAATCAAACATTGCCAAATCGAGAGATCTGGTGAGCGGTTCTTTGCAAGCACCGCGCACCACGTGGAACGGTTCAAAGGCGATATCTGTGTAAGCCTCTGTCAGTGTCAGGGAGGAACGCCCTTAGACAATCCAAGAAGGGAGCTTGGAAACTCTTGGCAGGTTGTTTACCGAGCTGCGAGAGCTGGTTGGTATTTGTTTGTTTGTCTTTTTTTTAAATGATGAGTTCGCTAGGCTTTTAAGAAGCTCTGTCACTTGGAGATTATTTGGTATTGATGAGTTGGTTAGCTGATCGTTTTCTCACCAGATTCTCCTTACTTACTGCAGGAGAGTGCTATTTCTTAGCGATAAATCAACGCACCGTGAAGGTTAAGATGCGAACGGCCGGTGACTTAAATTCTGTAGAATTTTCCTTAGCGCCAGCTGCCATCACGAAACCAATCAATTTGACCTGCCCCATCAAAATACCTTCTATGATGTCAACCTCGGAATGATTCAATCCAATACTGTTATAAAACAAAGCCCAGGTTCCAAAGTCATTATATTGTTTTCGCCGTTTTTCTTTATTCAAGAACTATGTGCATGATGAAGTATAGAGCTTTACGGAAATCATCCCTGAACCCTCACAGAAGGTTCTTCTGTCCATGTAATGTGGGATGGCATTTTTTGATGTGGTTGTCAAGATGAAGTGACGCCGTACCCTTTAAGTGGAATGGTGTGAGGACAGTAAGTTATGTTTTCATAACTGGTATTGAAGTCATAATATCAACCAGAATCACTTATGGGCTCAACCTCTTTAAAGTAATTTTCAGTTATCCGTAACAGTTTGCGTGTGCCCAGTGTCCCATGTGAGTGTGCGAGACATTAAATTCAATTTGGTTGCCCAAAAATACCATGCAAGAACCGTCACTCCTGGAAATGGCTTGAGCCAAGACCTTTCAATCCTGTGTCAGTGACTCATGGGTAAGTCCTCCAAGCCATTTTGCAAATTTTTTAAACTTATAATCTACAGTATAGGAATTGAAATTGTCCTGACACATGTTATTCAGATTCAAGAATAGTTTTGATTCAGTCACAAGTAAGAACCATTTGTTATAAATTGTTGAGTTCAGTAGTTTCAAAAATTCTTATCCTTAAAACAAGGTCGGATGCAAAACCTCTAGTTGTAAATGAAATTACTTTCATGAGTGACTAAATTCATTTTTATGTAAAAGGCTTCTTATTCACCCTTGTTCTAAAACAGTGGCTGAGGGAATTGTCAAAATGGCATATGACAATTTTGGTCAATAAAGGAATTTGTGTAATTAACATTGCACAGCTATGCAGGGCGTGAAATTGCACCTAATACAGGTGCCAATGCGACTAAATTTTTTACTTTGGCGACCAAATCCTGAAAATTAGTCGCCAAATTGACAACTAGAATGTTTCATCATAACCTTACCTAGAGATATAGTAAATTTAAAAGATTTGCAAAGATAAATCTGCGACAAACTTCCTCATTAAATTTGTTTCTAAAACACAGCACATGCATCAAGATCGATCACTAGACGCCATCTTGGATTTAGGTGAGCTTGAACATTGCATATCATCTATCCTAGTGTCCACTTTGTAGCACGTTAAAGATCTTTTCCCTAACTTAATTTCTAGAACGATGACAGCGTAAAAAAAAAGGGTTTGTTTGTCTTTGAAAATGGCGACCAACTTCTTTTGAATTGGTTACCACTTTGAAGAATTTAGGAGCCAAGAGGCTATCAGAAAAAAAAATTAATTTCACACCCCGCTATGTATGCTTTTTCTAAGGAACTGATAGTGTTTGTCTATGATTCAGCTAATTTCCATATGGAAGACATATAGGGTAACTACCACTCATCTTTTTGGTGTTTGACTAAGTCATACCAAATGGTACTTCTTTTGTTGCTGTGATGTTTATTTCTTTGGTCTTTTGTTTCAAGCTGTAGTTCTGATAAAAATCTGTGTGCATTGTGTTTACATTAACTTGTCAGTCATACACTAAGGGTCAGTATGAGACTTTTGATTCTTAGCCATCTTAATCTCTGGCCTGTCAAGGGAAATAGGGTAGTGGTTGTAGTTCTTCATAGTTGTGGTCTAAGGATATGACCATAATCAACAGCAGTTGAATTTTTGTGTGAGGTGCATGTGTCATATTTTTCATTCACAAGAGTCACATGTGCTTTATGCTTCCTCTTCTTTCTTTTTCATTCAAAAAAGGCTATATAATATTTTTTGTAAAAGAATCATGTTGTATAAAATATAATTTCTAATATTGGCAACACAAGTTACCTTTGATTGGTACCCACAATCCTTTTAATTATTATAACTAGTGATTTTGTAAAATTTGGAGGTGATTTGTTACTGATATTTTAGGTGGATGGGTTGTCATTGGGAAAAGAGTTTATTCCATTCAGTCTCTTTCCTCCAACTTACATTCATGGTATAAGTTTCTGGATTGCTGAGCAAATGACAGAACAGCAGTTCTTTCAGGATATTTTTTAAACCACTCAAGGATGCATTTGGGGTGTTTCGTTCCTTGAACGCTATTATGATACAAAACTGGAGAAAGTGAATTACAATACCATATGGTGTATAGCTCATGTCACCGACCATTGAGTCACATCCAGAGAGTACAAATGCAAAATTTACTGAGAAGAAAGCTCTTAAATTGTGAGTTTCTACTTTAATAGTAACTTGGTTAAAATGTGCAATTTATGTGGTATCATTGATGTTAACATCATAACAAGCTTACGACAAATGCACGATCTTGATACCTGTGTATGTAAGCAACTCACACCTGTGCTTCTATGTAACAGCATAAAGGGAACAATTACCCCCTGAATGTTATTATATGATGTATGTTATGTTTGTGGTGGGCTGGCAGCATTAGGATCCCTAAGCAAAGAAGTGCACAATGTTGCATTCCAAGTAGAAACAATCAAACAAACTTTGGTGAGCCACTGTTATGTTTTATTTAATCCTGTAACTATTTGTCAATGTTGCACAATATATGCTTATATCACATTCATTGTATCAAAAAACCAAATCAACCATGTGTTAAAGGAGTAGAGAGACTAGGTGAATGACTGTTTAAAGTAAGTATTACCAAAAAAAACAAATAAACAAACAAACAAAAACAACTATCACAGGGAGGAGCACTCAAATATTAGGATAGCTAGTACAGTTTATTTTATCAGCTAATATGAAAAGACAGTTCTATGGAAAGCCTCATTTGGAAGACCACTACAGAAAGGCAGTGCTACTGAGGAGGAAGCTCTGTAAGTTGATCGTCAGAAATTAAGGCACTAGTGTAAGATGAAGTGGACAGGCAAACGTTCAATACATACAAAGTTCTCGTTTGATTAATTTTCAAATACTTATTTGTCCTGATGTCCCCTCCCTCCAATTATTGTAAAATTCTACAATGATAGTAAGGCTCAGATTTACAGGGCTTACATTCCAGGAAAAATTGATTTAAAACTTGTGTGCCTAGTCATCAGCTCTTCTAACACATGGTAATAAACAACAGATATCTCAATATATAATGTACTGCCTAGTGAGTAAAAGATTGTTGACTATTTAGAAAACTTTCCTGGGTGCAGCTGTACTTCCCTTTTATAATATATTGGGCCCAGTTATTCAATGGGCAGATGACACTGTCCAACTGATAAATTGCTATCTAGAGAATTTGAAATAAGGATATAGTGCTATCCAAAGAATAGCGATTTATCCAGTGGATGGCATTATTCACCCTTTGAACAACTGGTGCCAGTGGTTTTTGTCTAATATTTTTCAATAGAAGTGTCTTGTGATACTTTACCCCTACAACACTTTACAAGGGTCATGTGATACAATCCAATGCTTACTACAACATTATCAAATTTAAGATTGCTTACTGGTAACTCATATTTTTTATGACTTGCGGCTCCAAATTATACTATAATACATACACTAATGTTAAAAAAGACACTGACTTCCTTCATATATCTTCCACATGCAATAATACAAGATAAACCATGATATATTTGTTTGGATCTCATGAACCCTTTTAATCCCAGGGGTGACCAAAGAGGAATTTTGTTTCACAATATCAAAACAATTTTTTGCAAAAAGGTGATGAAAAGGATAGTAAAATAACAACCAAATGATATTGTTTATCCTAACAAAATAAATAGCTAAAGTAATGAAAACTGTATGGTAGACAGGGAGGGGAACTGATAGTTGATCTTGGGATTGAGAGGGTTGTCAATGCAGGTTACACATCAGTAGTACTATTGATGTGTAACTTGCTTGTCATTCTTTGTAGGGAGCTATGTCATCGTGTTTTGAGTAATTTTTAAGGTCATGGAAAGTGATGATGATATTAATAATAATTGCTTTCAGATTTCAATAATAAATTGTGAGACATTTATTACAAAAAAGGTTACAATAAATGGGAAAAAGGATAGAACAACATCAAGTGCAAGTGATAAGCTTGATAAAAATGTGGGCTAAAAATTTAAGATGCTTAAAATGTGACAGTCCCTTTTAGCATTATTCAAATTTTCATGATTGTCTATCTGTAGGTAGCTTTCAGAGGAAGAAATACAAGTAAACAAAAACATATTCACAATCACTTATAAAATTATCAGTACTTACAGCTTAACCCTCTTACTTCCCATGAGTGATCAATACAGAATTTCTCCTTACAATATCAAGTCAAAATTAAGCAGATATGTGACAATAATAAAGAAAATGAGCAATTGAATGACTATTCGTTGATTCAACACCAAGTTCTTTCAAACTAACATCTTAAGAATTGTATGGCAGACAGTGAAGAGAATTACTAGTGAGATCTTGGAAGTGGAAGGGTTAAAGTCAGCTTATTACACATGCTGAAGTACTTTTAGGGCCAGTTATTTCAGTGAAATCTTAAGTTTTGCCACAGTTTAAGATGATATAGGAATCTTTAGATTTCTGTATGAGTGGGTTGTTTGAAATGAATAGATGTTTTTCCTGTGTTAGACATGGGTCATAAAGGTGTTCATGGATTTCATCTTTAAGACAATATGTTTGGTATTTTGAAGAATGTTAAGGAGTTGATTTGCTAGACAGTGACAAAACTTATAAATAACTGGCCCACTAATGTTTTATACATTACTGATAGTGGTATTTGTACCCAGTATAATTATATATAATTATGTACAAATGACACAAATACATGACATTCCATCTCTGACTTTGGTGGCTGATTTGATTGAAAGGATTATCATTTTGTTCATTCTATTTTTATGTATATCTATGCAGTTGGGAGATCATGTCCAACAAGTTTTCATAATCCTAACTGTATAGACTTTACTGAACTTAACTGTGTCTATTTTTCATGAGAAATGTTAAAGTTATTATTTATCTTGGATTGTTGTACAATATGATGAGAATTAGGAATTAAATTAAATTACATTTTTTTGAGGTTATGAATGCCATGTATTTATGTAGCTGTCAGACTAGCAAAACCAAATTTGATTATAGTAAATATAGTCCATTTTAAAGTTGCATGCTTGGTTGCCAAGCCTTTTAACATGAGTGAGTCTAAGGGTGACCTTGTTATGATACAAACCTTGCTACTTTTCAAGTTTAAATTACTTACTTTGTTATCATGCTAACTAGATTCTGGTCTTTATGACAACAAGGTCACCTTCAGCCTCACTCCAAATCAAAGGCCTGGAAACTAATTACATAACCGTAAAATGGCCTATTATTCTTAGCATTTTACATTTTTCAAGGTAAGTGTGTATTAATTGGACTAATGATATCAATATTCTAAATAATCTATTTATAATGTAAACATTTCAATTGGAGGCTAGGTAATTGCTGACAGCATTTTTCATGGTGTATGCCAGAAAATTTTGTCACCCTTATTTAGGAGTGGCAAAACTCCCTAGAATACACAAAGCTCGTAGTCATCTCAACAGCTTTGTAATCTTCAAAGTCCACTTTCACTGGTAATGGTATTTCTGTTATTGAAAGCTAGCTGTTTGACTTAGAGAGCTTTTTCCAATGACCATACTTAGTTAGCAAAATATGTTTCCAGTGAAAGTGTATTTTGAAGGTTGTATTTATGTAGTGTATAAATGACTTTAATGTGGCTGGTGACAATGTGAAAGTTGTTTGATGCTTGGATCATGTGTGACACCACCACTCTGCATAAGTTATCTTGATCATACAGATAGAAATAATCAATGTCCAGAAGAACACAACTAAAAAGTCATTTTTATGAAGAACACTTGTGGGAAATTGTGTGAGTTAGGTGGAGAAGGATGGAAAAACTACTGAAGAAGGCTTATGTGTAGGTAAATTTTCAGAAATTAAAAGAAAGTATGCTTCATTTACAAACAAGATGAAAGAAAAGGTAGAAAATGAGTACAATGCCCGTAAATAGCCATTTTGCAGTTGTGTGCTTGCTTGCTAAGCCTTTGAGCAGGAGTTAGGCTAATGGTGACTTTGTTATGATACAAAAATTGAGGCTTTTCAAATGTAAATTTCTTAATTGTTATGCTATCTCTATCACAACAAGGTCACCTTTGGCCTCATTCCAAATCAAAGGCTTGGCAACTAAGAACACAACTGTAAAATGGCCTGTTTGATGCATGAAACAGTTATTTCTGATATCAACTTAGTCAGAGTGGTAGTGTCATATTCCATCAAACATGAACAACATAAAATTGTCAGCAGCCACTTTTAGGTCCTTATTAAGAATTCCACACTTTGTGTTATGTTTCATTTTAAAGAGTTTAGGTCCATTGATGCCTAATAGGCAATGGACTTTTGTGCTTGTTCTGTGAACACTTAAAAATTTTGAAAGTAAAAACTGAATTTCCAATGTAGAATATTCTTTGCTGTGTGAAAAAATAGGGGAAAGACTGAAAGTAGTGGAATTCTGAAAAAGGTGGGTTTACTTCTAACAGATCTGTTGCTTTTCAGCATCATTAGGCTCTGTCTCTTTTTGAGGGGGTTCATGTGGATTAGGCTCAAAGTGAATCAACAATTAACCCCCACTCCTTGTTTCATAAGCAAGACAAAGAGGTTTGGGAAAGAATTCATCCTTTTGATAGATGTCACTTAGCCTTTCACTAGAAACCCTGTTTTGTTTATTGCCCTAAATCATGTCAGGGCCTTCTCTGTGAAACTCATATACCTGAGGTAGTCTAGTATTGTAAGTCACTATAAAAGTGATCTCTCTCTAAACTAGATGTAATCAGTGCTTTACTAATTGTTTTCTGGTATCTTTTAAAGATGGGATTACATAAGTTGAACATGAAAAAAGATTTATAAGTTATTTATATAATTATATATATATATATATATATATATATATATAGCAAACAATTGTGATAGAGGACTCTTCGCCTGAGTGTCGTCAAACCAAAGTTAAAGTAATCACAATGGCCAAGCAGAGTAATAGGAAGCATGGTAAATAACCAGTGAGAATTTAGAGTAAGACAAAGCAAACTCCCTAAGGGCAAAAAAATGCAAGTCACCAAGTTATTACTGGATTTGGTTTTGCAAAGGAACTGTTAAAAAGGGTGCAAGTTTTTTGACCTATCACAGTAGAGAAAAGGAGCAAAACCAATGCAATCTCGGATTACTTTCAACACTCAATTGAAAATCGCTCCACCTCTAGAGCTAATTTTTTTGTTTTGTTTTGTTTTTTTTGGGAGGGTTTCCCAATTTCATAGTTCTAAGAAATCAATTTAATGTTGCTAGATTATATCACAGCTAACCTACAAAGTTAATGCAATTATTTAAACTGACATTTTGATACCCTGCATTCATTGTGTAAATAATGCTTGATTATGAGGGCTGCTACTGCAAGTTTTGACTATATGTAATCTGTTTATATGCTAAGCTATATTTTACAAATAATTCACAATGGCAATTGATACTAAGTGGTAATATTAATAGTCTATGACCTGCTGGTGGACTTCCTAGGGAAAGATGAAGAAAATTGTAGAAAAATCTATTGCATGAAAATGAGCTGGCTTAGACAAAGGATTCCATGAGTGCACCAGGAGCAATAAGGAAATTTTCAAATCTGGGGTCATATTCAGGGCATAAGTTTGCATTGTTTACTGCAACATTGTAACCAGCATGGTTACAATGTTTATTAATTGGACTTTTTGCATAGTGTTTTTTTTGTTTAGCAAGTTTTGCATGCATTCATTTGTTACCAAAAGTTAAATTGCAAATATGCACAGGAAAAAAGTACATCAAGTAAATAACATCCAAGAATTTGGCAACTATTGAACCTGAAATTGGTTAAGAATGGCACAAATTTTCCCATTGCCCCTGATATCGTTCAAGGAAATTTTTTTCCAGCAAGTAGATTCCATCTGGATATTCTTAGTGAATGTGTTAGAGTGAGAACTTTCTAATCAGAGAAAATCAAAATCACTAAAATGCTACTCATGGCAACATTATTGTTTTTTATGATAAACTAGAAATCATGGGGTTGCAGTTCTCTGTTACTGATGACTAATCAGTCCTTTGGAAGATAACTTATTATCTGATTACATTGTAATTCTATACACCTGAATACAAGCTGGAAAAGCTTGAACAAGAGGGTTTGGTTGCAGTTTACTCAAATTTAAACAAAGCAAAACTATTGTATTGTGTGCAGTCTTAATCCAATAATTTGAGTTGAGTTTTAATCTGAATCATTAAGTTTACTCACCAGGCACAGAGGCATTTTTTACTCTCCTTGATCAGCTGGCCTTGAAGACTGAGGAAGAAAGAAGAAAAAAATTATTACAGAGCAATCTGTTCCATGTGAAATTACTCAGTCCACTCCATCTATTTTATTAAAAGCAATTACTAATTCCCTTACTGATACTTAATTTTGTTTTAATTTATTCAATAATTAAAACGTTGATTATTCTTAAAATATCCCTACAAAGGGATTAAAAGTAATATAATTATGTGACCTCTTCCTAGTGGATAGTTTAGAAAACTTTGTAAGGTCATTGTCAGCCCCTCTACAAGGTCTCAAAGGTATTTTGTCTAGTAGTGACAGAATAGCAGAGAAAGCTGAGGTGAATTCATACATATACTTTAATAAACATGGTTAGAATTACCCAGATAGGAATTAACATGATGTGAATAGTATGCCCAGTGTTGATTGTCATCTTAATGTGATCCTGACAAACTTCCCCAGGTTCACAAATAGGCATCACGCAAACTTGAGCTACAGAACCAGGAATTCTGTTCTGGCACAAGGACTTTATACGCATCAAAGGTACCTGACAGTGTTTAGGAGAAGTAAGTAAAAAATATAGTTTTTATTAGTGAATTATTGTGATTTTTCCCAAATGCCCACTCTGTTTTATGGGGTGTTTCTTGAAATCACAACAACAAGTGTATTAGTCAGCTGTCTACTTTGTTTTAGATGTAGCTGTTGGTCAGCCTTTGGGGGGGGGGGGGGGGGGTTGGGGATCTGGAAAAATTGTGAGAAACTTAGGTCTCTGCACTCTGACCTTGTTAAAGACAAAATATTTGCTTTTGCTATCCTCTTCACAAAAAAAAAGTGTCAGAGACTGTTGTATATCAACCTAAGGAACCAAGTCTTACATAGTTTTACAGGTTATTTTGAATATACAAAAAAAGTGTATATAAAATCCTAGATTAATTATTCATACGTGTTAAGCCAACCAAGGTAACCCCCCCCTTCATTGTCAGTAATATTTTATTCACTTACTTCCCTTTCTTCTAGTGTTTGCAAGATCCCTAAAATCAAGATACCACCCAACTTAATGAGTGGTCCTTTTTCCTGCTCATAACATTTTCTTATGGAATATTTTACTATAGTTGCTTTACCTCAAAAGTGTCCCCACGCAGTATGAATTTTCTTTCACATTGTTTCAGCAATTGAAACATAACTGTAATTTGTTGTTCTACATTGATGGTGTGGAGATGCTTACTCTCTGCTTGGGTAGAATGTTCCTCACCAAGTGGGACAACCTGAAATCTCATTCCCAGGTGTTGCTCCAACTGTCTTACAGATGAAGTTACCCTCCCCTAAGCAAAGGGGAAAAATCATTGAAGTTGATTTAGTACATGTAGTTCAAATCAAAGAATGAGCATTTCCTGGTAGAATTTGTCAAATATGTAAGGTTATTGAGCTGATGGTTAGTACAATATCTCTCCATTCATCAAATATTTATTGGTTTCAAGTGTTAATAATGATGGGCAGAAAATTCAACAATGCAGTGATGGTATCAACCTGGCAGTATATTCACTGGTAAGGGTTAAGAGGGCTGACCTTATAGGGCAATAATCTAGTGAGCTTCACATTTAAAGAAGTTGGCAGCAAAAATTACTGGCTCTGATGACTAACTCCTTGAGTCCACTGGGATTGCAATGGAGATATTTTTTTTTAGCTTTGCCCAATTATACTTTGTTAGTGTCTTATTAACAGTTTTCTATACCTGTTCTGAATGTTCGATGAAATGTAATGAAAATAACATTTCATTAACATCTATATGATCTTGTTTCAGCACAAAGAACTTCAGAAGGAGAGGTTCACATGGCACTTGGACTGATGGGTGTGAGATGCCTAAAAGAACAATTATTAAGCGATTACATTTTATATAACAGGTACACGACTACATTTGTCAATCATAAGGAAATGGTCTTGACAATTGTAATGTCGCATCTTACAGGTGATAATTGATAGCATCGTTCTCTATTTCGGAACTAAAGTAACTCAATAACAAGTTTATCAACAACGACAATAGAAACAAAAAGTTTTCATAATTCCTTATTAAGCTCTCACAGCATTGTCACACAATGTCTTAATGTGTTGTGAATTATTGTTGTTTATGTTGTTGTTTTGATATATCAATTAAGCTGGTATAGATTTCTCCTGTTTTGGAGCTTTTCTTTAGATCTTTGTGTGGATCAATCCAAAAAAGTTTGAAAACTTGCATAAAAACTAAGTATAATTTCGGAGGCAAGAAGAGGCTGAAGCATTTCCCTGATTCAACCAACCAACTTAACCCCCTTAAGCATCTGCTATTACCTTCTCAAAGTGGACTCAGCGCTTTGCAGCTGTAGATGTTTGGATGTTAAACTGTACATTGGGGATACTGCTTTTCTTCTATTTTAAAAGAGTGTTAATTCTGCTCGTGTGAATTTATACGATTACTTTGGAAGTTTAAGCTGTGTTTTATTCAGGCTACTGAGTATGATTTAAGTCAAATTTGACTTGTGAAATACAAACAAAAAAGCAAGATTTAGAGGGGCATTTTTTTTGTACAAATAGTATAGAGAACTATTAATTTTATTTTGTAGTTATCTATACAGCTGTTATTTCCATCTTAAACTTTACTCTCCACTCTAAGGACGTTTACTCTCAATTGCGAGTTAATCATCAGTAAATGTTTAGACTTATTAGCTTCTGGAGGAGACTACGCCATAAATGCATTAGAGGCTATTATACCTTCAAATCTTTATTAGATTAGCCATATAGCAATGCTAGCAAAGTAGGTAGAAGATTTGTGTTCATAGTAGTGTATTGAATAGTATTCGGAGTCTTTTAATTTTGTTTAATGGTGTTTTGAATCTCGGAAATGTTACGCAAATAGCATTCTTTATTTCTTCGAGAAAGTAACAAATCAGGTGAATAATGGCTCACAACGCGTGTTGTGTTACTTACTTTCAACGGGAATTTTGATTCCACCTTGTCCCTCCTCACATGGAAGATCTGTATCTACGCTCCCATTTTCTTGTGTTGAAGAAAAAATCTCATCGTCGAGAGATGCTTCGGATGGAACAATGACCAGTCCTTGTACCAGACTTGAAATTAATCCGTCAACATGGCCATTTGCTGTTGCGCCCGGCTCATTAGTCGCTGAAGTCGTAGCTTCTTTTACAGTTTTGTCGATGATTTTCCCACAACGGGGGCAGATGGCTTCATTCACATCAAGTAAAGGGGTTGTTTCTCCAGGGCAGACGCAAAATTCTGTTGGACTGAAGCCGGATGCGCCTGGTTGTGGAGAATCGCTGATGTTTCGCGTTATTTCATCTTGAACAACGTCGTTCCTATCGTCAAGGACGTCATCTCTTTCACTCCTTGCTTCATCGCTGCTCTAAGTCAGAGAATAAGCACTTTGAATCACTTTTTCCTTTTGTTTTGTTATGAAAGTCAGTTTCCGACGTCTGTGCAGAAGTGCTTCGAAAGTGAAAGTTTCCTACAAATGCTTCATCCCTCTTATTTATGAGTGCGTAGTTCAATGGTTCTTAATTGATGTTAACTGAAAAAGAAACTTCATACACAAGGTTTAACCGATATTAATATCACTGGACCTTTCTTACCTCGCTTCGTCTGTCCTCTGTATCCATTTTTTAGCACTTTCGTTTTTTCTCGCTTTAACTAATCGGTTTCCTAGAGAAAGGGGAAAACAGGCTTAATTTGTATCATTTATACAAGTTCCCTCCCATTGGCTAACTTGTTTCCCTTTCGCTCATTGGCTGAATAAAACAAAGGTCGGGGAAACCCCCTCGAAAACGAAAGGATAGTACTTAGCTAGTATACTTCCTCAAAGAACAGAGTAAATTTACAGTGGTTCAACTCCTTCCAATTTGTAAGGGAGATCTAGCAATCAATCGAAACATATTCTTCGGGTGGCGTTAAAACAAATATCCACTTTTGTAGGTTTTGGTCGATATATTTGTTATTGGTAAAGGGTCATCACCGTCTCTTCAAATCAACCGATTTTCTGCATTTGTAAAATCAAGGTAGCCGTTACCTTTGGCAGTCAGTTGAGGTCAAAGAAATGGAAACTTGTCAACTTAGACAGTATGTTTTCTTCTGCGTCTTGGTAAGGTTATTGTCTTATATCATTTCATGACCTATAACGGTGAGATGTTAAGCGGAAGTGAAAACCTCTTGATCCAAACAGACTGTTAAAATGTGCCAGTAATGTTTATTGTACTGTTTATTGTACTTATTTTAGGTGTAAGGGGCCCAAAAGGAAAAAAGGTTGCCTTGAATGGCAAGAGTACGTCAAATTTGATCAGTACCAGTTCGGTTAAGACTGAGACTGAAGTTTTCAGGATGCACCAGCCATTTGTACTTTTAGTGCGGGCGAGTTAACGTTGTATATTGTCTCTCCGGACGAGCACTCACTCGCCAAAATAACACTTGCTCTGAAGGCTATGAACGTTTCATGACCGTACTCTTTGGTGTGTTTCACAGATGTAATAGCCCGCAGAGCAGGTGTAATTTTGGCGTGAGAGTGTTTAAAAGTGTTTTAAATTTCTTAGCTAAAATTATGGCCGTCATCTTTGATTTTAATGGCAGCGGAAGGCTGGGGAGAGAAATAAATTTGAACCAAGGGGGCGGTCGACGGTCAAAAATAAATAGAGGAGTGGGGTTAGGGGAGTGTAGATCTAACTGCAAGTCAAACATGGCCGGTCGGTTAAATGATTGCGAGCTTATAAGATAAGCTCGCTCTAATGACACGTCTGCACTGCAAGCTACAGATTTAATAGTTATTTATGTTGTTAACGTGCTTCCAAACGAAAGGAAACTGGAATGCGAATGTCAACAAACAGAAAAGTTAAATCATATGAAATTTAATCTTAGAGAAACCTTTGTTTGTTCTAATTTGTGTCCCTCTCTATATAGGTCAATCAAGCCAATGCAGCTCAGGTTTGCAGAGATGACCAACATGCAGTAGAACTGCCGGATGGTAATATCGCTTGTACAGATTGCATCAAATGCCCCCCAGGATCGGAGGTAACAATCCCTTGCGGAACTAGGAGGGCCATCGACACCAATGTTGAGTGTAAGGAGTGTGCCTCTGACTACTACTCTGATTCCTACTCTTCCGAGAGTTGTAAACCCTGTTCAACCTGTAATCCAGATGAAGTAACTATAAAGCGATGCACTAAAATCTCAAACACTCACTGTAGTTGCAAGCCATGCCCAGATGGGTATTACCAAAACCAAACTTTGTCTAAATGCCTCCCTTGCTCAGGATGTTGTTTGGGTGATTTGGACGTAGTTGTCCCACAATGTCTCATGCAAGGGATGCCCCGAACTCAATCGTGCAGCTACCACAAGAGAAAACCCTGTTTAGCAAAGTGTTGGTATGATGAGATCACAGTTGTAAAGCATGATGGCAAACAGATCTGTTTACCCTGTCCTCTTTGTTCAGACGAATTTGGCCTTACCAAACCGTGTGGAAGTGTTGTAACTGATGGTGCGATACCCAGGTGTGAACTTCCGATCTTAGGAAAAACCTTCGTTGATCAGCAGGGTGTTCTACAGTCTTGTAAAATCTGTTCGATTGGTCAGAAGGTTTTAGCCAACTGTTCTACCAAATCAAATACCATTTGTGGTGAGTGCATGCCAGGTTTCTATCTGAACGACCACTCGAAAACTTGTGAAGAGTGCTTCTGGTGTTGTGGTTTTAGCGACAGTCGAAGTATCGTGAACTGTATAAGAGAAGGAATGGCGTCTTCAGAAAACTCTCAAGGGCTCGCTATACAGCCTCGTAGTCCATCTTTGGGCTTAAATGAGCAGTTTGGGCAGCTGCAAACTGTAGAACAAGAAAACTATAAAGTGAACTCAAACGAACTTGACAAAGTGACAACAGTTGTTGTATTGAGCATATGCTTCTTTCTGATTTGGAAAGCCATTTCAAGACCATTACCGGAAGGCAACTATCATTGTCCATTTCCAAATGAAGTACATAATTGTGAGCTAATGGAAAAGAAGGACTGTGCTGAAAGTACAGAAACTTCTTCACATTCAGGTTAGTTAAGCATCATTTATTATCTCTAATTGGTTTTCATTGCTTTATGTTTTCAGTGCCTATAGGCTTAAAACTCTTGTGTATAGAGTACTGTACCTCGTGTTTTGAATAAAAACAAAGTTACCCTACTTCTTTTCACTTTTTGTTTGTTTCTTTGATTTTGTTTTCTATTTTTTATTTGTTTTGTAGAAAGGACTAGAAATGGAGTCTTGACGTACTGTTTTTCTAAAAAGCTACCTTGTGTTTACAATATCCATATTTTATGCCTATTTTTTCATATGCATATTTTATTTTGTAGGTAGTAAGGAGACAGAGTTGGAGTGTCCAAAACAGCATAGCCCAGGTCATATGGTATTTGAAAAGACAGGAGTTGAGGTTGTTTCTCTTGATAACAACAGGTCTGCCCTTCAATACTTGGTACTGCATGCCACACCAGAAGGGCTGGATTTACCAGGACTACTTGAGGATGATGAATTTCCACTAAGTCCAGCATTTATTTTTATTTCAAGGAACCAGTTGTTGGAACCCCTTGAGCTTCAGATACCTCATGGTGCAAACATGGTGCTTTCTCCAAATAAGTGGAAAATCATTTTGAAGGAGTTGAAAAATGATGAATGGGTAGTAAGTTATGTGGAGGGTAGTAAGTCATGTGGAATAAAAGAATTCCTCCCCAAAAGCAACCATGTTAGCTTTAAAACAAATTATTTTGCAACATTTGCAGTGGTTGGACACTGTAAAGAGCGATCTTTACCAGTATTCAAAAGAATGAAGGTCATGGCATTTTGTAATGACACCAGAGTTGGAGAAGACCTTGTTGTGAGATTGTACTGCTTTGATGACTGCGAATGGTCATTTGAGGTAAGCTTTTGAGGATAAAAAACAGATTCTCTCCTTAGATAGGACTGAATTGACAATAGTAAGGGCATTGAATTTCTCCCCGAATTTCAGCTTCAAAGAGACCAAAAGATCTCTTTCATATATAAAATTTCTTTCAATTGTTCAGTAAGAGGACAGGTGTTTCAAACCTTGTGACATCTTACCCAGCTGTGGCAATCTGTTTTGTACTTAATTGAAGTCTTAACTAGGATTCTTAAGGTATTTACAAGTATATGTAATTTGATTTTTAATTTGTGCCAGTCTAGTTCATAAAGAATCCCAACTTCCAATCATGGTTACTTATGTTATATAATTTTGTTAGATCTATTTCTGTAAGTAATGAATTTTAACAAAATTGTGTGACCTTTGCTCCACAGAATGTTATGAGGGAGGAGAAAAAGGAAGGAGGAAAGCCTATGTCATCAGTTGAATCTCTTGATTTTTCTGTAATTCATGAAGAGGATGTAGAAATTGGTGTGAAGGATATTGATGGCTGGAAGCTTAAGAGTGGTCACCAAATGGTATTTTGCAGTCATTGTTTGAGTGTCATGCAACAACAGAGCAAGATTCTGAGAAAAATGGAAACTTTCAAGCTTCACTGAAGATCTTAAAATTGTGAACTTGATAATTAACTTTCTTTTCAGATTCCTAAAAGTTTTGCTATCTCTTGATGATTTTGAAGACATTTGCATTTTGTTCTCTTTTTTTTTAGAAAATCAGCTATGCATCACTGAAGAACTCTTTCAGTACAACTCCCAGATGCAATCTGGTATTTAGCTCAGCATCCATGGAAAAGAAAAGCAGCTTCTTTGCTACTATTGTTTTGACTCAGGCATCCAATCAAACTTTGATGTATGCAAGCACTGCTATTAAGGAGGTACATTTTACGTAGCACATTTTATAGCACAAAATATAAATATATTTTAAATTTCAGTGAATAAATCTACAGGAGACACAATGGCCTCTGTTGTAGTCTATTTTAATGAGGATTTGGTCACCTATAGTTCATCTTCTTCTTGCTTGGGGTCATATTTGTGTTTAGAACCAGAAACTAATAATTTGAAGATATGAATGGGTCAATGAAAGTTGTCAAATTTAATCCACAACACCAATGAGAGTTTACCAGCAGTACAGTTACTGCCAACACAGGGTTTTTCTAATTTTTTTTGGATTGAGAGATATGACAACTGAAAGAGCTCTAATTTTCCATTTGTTTCATTGTAGTATCCAAGCTGGTATACGAATCAGAGCTCGATTGCAAATGCCATGAATGGTGAGTTGTTTACACTTACTGAGAGGTGTTAGGTTTTAGTAGCCTTCAAATGGATGAAGGTCAGTATAGCTGGATTGAGTCGTAAAGTTGTCAGTTATTATTCTTTTGAAGTAAAAAACTACTTGAAAATGCAAGGAACTTTGTTCCTGTAGGGGAACTGATGTTTTCTTCCCAGTAATCACTACTATTACTTTCTTCCTTCATAAGGAAATCAAGTCACAAGTATCGCAGATATCACTGTTGTAAAGAGTGGAAAGGGAAAAGAGAAAGAAATTTCTGACTGCATCATTCAGTTGCCAGCTTTATACTCAACCTGAACTCAACCTGAACTCAACCTGAACTCAACCTGAACTCAACCTGAACTCAACCTGAACTCAACCTGAACTCAACCTGAACTCAACCTGAACTCAACCTGAACTCAACCTGAACTCAACCTGATAATCACAAGAGATGAGGTTCCATTGAGTGAACTTCAGTGTCCATAGACTAGAGGCATTATACTGTGTATATTTCCTTTTGTTTTAATTTAATCGATTGAGTAAGACAAAAAACCAAGATAGAGATCGAATCTTTCTGACATATTTCACAAAAATTTTCAAAAAGGTAAGTAAAAAGTTCACAGATAATTTGGTACGTTAAGGGATCTTAACATCTGAAATTCTCTCACCCCTAGATGAAACTCTTTGCCAGGTATTAATTCATATTACTTCGTTAGTAGTAGTTTATCTTAAAAAGTGTTCAGGATAAGGCGTTTGAAGTCCTGAATAGAGGATATCAGAGGTTGTACATCTTAAGCTAATAAATTTTTAAGTAATATGTACAAAGCAGGAGTTATTGCCTGGTTATTAATGTGTATAACGACAGAGTGTTGTTTCCTGTGAAAAACTAGTTGTGATGAAACATTGTGTCGAGTAGTGAACAACCAATTTTTAAAATGTATTCAATCACACATTAAGTCATTTACTCTCTGTCTTTCTGTGTAACTGTAGACGTTTCAACACTAAACGTTTGGCAGCTTCTTGATTTTCTCGTGATTGCTGCAAGATACGTATGAAAATGTCTAAAATATTCCCTTTTCTGGGTATCATCATTAGCAAGCGATCGATGCCATCTGATGGACGTGGAAAACTTCGCAGAAATGCCTTATCATCGGCCGTCAAGATATTGTATTGATAAAGATAGGCACATAACGATGTAAAGTCCCCAATATTGGCAATAAGATCTACGTGACAGCTTTGAAGGGCGTCTCGGTCCAGTTTTGGCATACCCGTAACTTTGAAATGAGAAATGAAAAGGATCAGTGAACAATTTTTTTTGAATAAACACAACTATCCTGCCATCTATTTTTCTTTCTTTATATCTATCTCTCTAGCTAGCTAGCTAGCTATCTATCTATCTATCTATCTATCTATCTATCTATCTATCTATCTATCTATCTATCTATCTATCTATCTATCTATCTATCTACCTACCTACCTACCCATCTATCTATCTATATATATCTATATATATATATATATATATATATATATTTATCTATCTCTCTATCTATCTATCTATCTATCTATCTATCTATCTGTTTGACTGTCTATCTATCTATGTATGTATCTATCTAAATTATCTATCTATCTACCTTGATATTCCCGCATAACAATTGAGCTTTTCTGTTCCCTGACCTGAGTGCTTGATATTTGGCAAGTCAAAACACCAGAACCTTACTTGACTTGTAATTAAGACCTAGGTAAAGCTCCATAGGGTAATCTTGTATCACAAAAATTCCAACTGGACTTGTGAATTAAATTTTAAGTTTTGTACCTGAATAGTTTTGATTCTCAAGGCCATCGGTTGGCGTATGATGAACCTAAGAATACAGAAAGTTACCTTTATTGATTAGTGCTTTCTGGGTTTTACACGCGATTGTGGGAGGTTAAAATCATATGATTGTTAACCAGGAAGTACCTCTCGTGGATTGTCATAATCCAACTACTAGCAGCAATTAGCACTTCAACGTGTTGTAGGAAGAGAAGCTCTCTATAAGATTCTAAAAAACGTTTTGCCGACTGAAAATCATTGGGTTCTTTATGTTGGTTTCTTTTGTTATTTACAACTTGAAACAACTGACTATCTTAAGAGGTAACGCCTCCAGTCGCAAGACTGCTGTCAGTAGGGAACTCTGAAACACTAATAAGAAGATCATGAATAAAAGCAATTGATTGATTAATTGATAACCAGTTGTTAATAGCAATCGAATAAAATATTGTTATGTAAAGCCAAATTGGAATGGTAAGTGCACTCGCAATTTTTAATAATGAGGTTGAGAATGAAGAGAGGAAATTATATGAATGTTTTCAGTCCTGAGGAGGAAAAAAATTTTCATTTTTTTTTGGGAGATTCAATCAATACGAACACAGAAGTTTTATTATTAAGACATCACTAGTACTAAAGCCATACCTTGGTAGGAATGAGAATGACCAGTCTCGCTTTTCCACTAAGCAGTGCCATCCTGACTCTGTCTTCACGAAGAGTGTTTTGCTCTCCAACATATGTAGTGACCAGCTTGACACAAGCGCCAGGAAATAACCTCTCCTCACTTTTTGCAAGTAGATGTTGGACGCCAATGGTGGTTGGCTATTAAAAAAGAATCGATTCACAGATTTTTCAACCAAACTTGCACTTACGGATTGCAGAATGCAAACAGGGTGCCCAGCCGACCTATTTTTAGAAGAGTTGTATACCGTAGGTTCTATGGTAGAGTCAAACCCAACACTGAGCAGGTTAATTACAGTGGGTAAGCCACTATTAAATTGTATTGTGGTTGTCAACCCCTGGCCCTGGATAAACCTGCATCTCTTTATGCGGAGTTAAGCACTTACTGCTAACTAGGGTATCCAAACAAATTTATGCTAGAAAGTAAATTAGAATGCAATATTATAACTCGGAACGAAAATTTTTTAGGAGAAAAAGTGTTACCTACCGCAGGACTGACCAAGGCAAAACATTCGCCACAATCCATTTCAGAGATGATTGTTACCTCACTTTGGATTGCCATTTGAGGATGATAGGCGAACAAGGATCCTTTCTCATCTATCACAGCGATCTCAGTTCCTTCATAAGCAGCTGCTTCATTTTGAGCGATTTTGTCGTACACCTGGGAAATCGAAAGACGTGTTGTCATATATGAAATGCATTAACCACCAAAAGGTTGGTGTCAATTTATGTTTTCGTTATCTTGAATCAAATTTTTTTTCAAGTTCTCAACCCAATATTTAATAGTGATTTGATAACTCTTGTGAGGTTCTATTGACCAGTATTATTAATTTTCCATTTATGTAATTAAGTGTACTCTATTGTAGGCGTCGTAGAGTGTCGAGAAGCAATTGTGCGAGTTTGGATTTAGTAAGCAATGTACCTCACGTTACTCCTTTAACTCTCAGAAGTGATTAACATGTAACTTTTCCACGTAATATCCGTACATCATCCAGCAAAAAGGTTACGAGAATACTCAAACGTATGATGTGGAAGTTGTTGTCTTCAATTAACACCAAATTATCCGAACTAATTCGAAAGGAAATGTATAGCAGCTCTAAGGGAGACATGACAATCAGATCTTAGGGGTTAAAAGGGTTACCTTTTTCGTTTAGGTTTTGAGGAGACCTTGAATTTTTTCTAAATAGACACTTGGTATCTTACCAAATCGAATTTTTCCCTCGGAATAACATAGACGACATGGCTTCGATTTTTTCCAGAGAGAACTCCTCGCTTGAATATTGCTATGAAGCACGACAGACATTCATGGTTCGACTTCAACTCCCCTAAAATAACAGAAAGAGCAAAGATGTCTGAGATGATTGTGATCCGTGTTGGTCTTTTCTGATGCTCATTAACTGGAAGTCAGTTGAAATTTTTATCGGTTCAGAAGGAGTGACAAGGCAGAAATTTAACTATTCAGTCGATATGTAGTTGTTAATTTGATTTCTTCGTCATAATTGTTACATAGACCACCTACCACAAGTCTGGCACAAGTCGTTTTTTCCGTTTTCGTCATTTCCTTCGGTCGGAGTTTTAGAAAGTTTACTTGTATAAGTGTTTGCTTTTCCTAAACTTGAACGTTCTTCAGAGTGCTCCTTTAGTGGTAAACCAGAAGCGTTTTCATCTGTCGATAAGCTCAAATGTGCTAGAGACATTGGTGTGTTCTCCATATCTTCGTTATAATCTCGGAGAATTACGTTTTGCTCCCGATTTTCTGTGCATCTCCTTTGTGAGTGCGAGTTGGCAGTGTTCGGAATAAGATCCCCGTTGCATAGTGGGCATAGAATGATAAACTGCACCGTAGAAGGAATCTGTACAACTCCACAATTGGCACAATTTGCGTCGACAGCCTTCCCATAATCAAACCGGTCGTTTCCACTCATTAGGGAACAGTCTTCATGCTATTGCCATCTTTGAATTGAATTGAATGAAGCCCACAATGACTTCGAAAAAAAAATAGCAAGCTAAGCACCTTCCTTACTACTCCTCCGAACGTGATGCAATCTCGTAGGGGAATCCCCGACTCGGCTATTCATGATACGGTTATGCAAATTTTCGAGACGCAAAGATTGGGGCAAGGTTCAGTGGAACCCGCACGTACAGGAATTGCTGTCGAGGAATCACGTTAATTGTTCACTTTTTCAATTTTAAATTGTAAGTAATGACTTCTTTTTATATCTTTGATATCAAGAAGATCGTTGAAAGCATGTAGAATGTAGTTTGATCCAACAAAATTAGAGCCTTTTGTTTTGTTTCGGGTAGACGCGTAAGGTAACCGTCGTAATAAACATGGCCCTACCTCAAAAGCGTTTAAAATGTTTGATGTTTACGTTGAATTTGTTATGGTTGCTCCTATTTTCGAAAAGAGATTTAAAATACGAAATTCAGAGGTGCTATTTATGTTATGGATGATTTACATTTTAAGCATTTTTTGCTGGAAAAAAAACGCAAGGAAGATTATGCATAAAATTGTGCTGCGTAATCATTTTTGGGAAGCATGTGCTGAGTAAGCAATTGTAGAGGAATTAACGAAATGTTTGATCCCACCACTATTTCCTAGTGTGCATTGTTGTATTAAACAGAGTTGCGTTTTTACAGAGGTCTTCCTTTCTTTTACAGGGAGTTTTCGTGGTCTGAGCATGGCGAAGGAATCGCCACTTTCCTTGTTCCTGTTCGTTGTGAGTATTAATTTCCCCTTGATTAGACTTACTGTCAACGTTGCTACAGATATAGTGGTCAATTGACCTCGGAAAGACTTAGGAATAAAAGTAATCAACAGACATCAGTTGCCACTGCAAAAACTGTTAATTTAATAGGCCAACTTAAGTGAATGTGTTGATCAGTCTTGCTTTAGCTTGGCAGAGTGCATGCCAGATCTCTAGGTTAGATTCGATAAAGCAAACAGCGCAATACACTTTTCATCCATTTTGGAACAGAGTTGTATCAGTATGAGATTTTCCAAACATGATGAAACTTTCCTGCAGTTTGCTTAAATTATTTCATATTTTGTGTTTTTATCTTCCAGGTTATATTTCTATGTTCTAGCAGTTATTCACTTCGATGTAGGTACAACCAGTTTAAAGTTGAAGATGTGATGGGTAACTGGTCATGTGTTAATTGCCGCAAGTGCCCTCCTGGATATGGCTTGACTCCACAATGTTACAGTGAGGTCAAATATGGTACCCACATTGATTGCAAAAAATGTGAGCTTGGAAAAACATATTCTGGTGCTCATAATACTGAATCTTGCAGGTCATGTGGGATTTGTGCTCAGCACGAAAAAGTCCTCCATAAATGTAATTTGACATCAAATTCAAAGTGCGGAAAATGTGAAAAAGGCTTCTATAGTGAAGGGTTAACTGGAGATTGTAAGCCATGTTCCTTTTGTTGCTCATTTCTTCCCAACCACACTGGTATAAGCAATAGCGTGAAAGATGAATGTAAAAACATGCCATACTATAAACAATGTGATGCCAATGCTGTTAATTGTCAAACACCAAAATGTAGAGATGATCAGTACCTTGTTGTAACAAACAAAAGAGGTAGTGCACAATGTGTGGCCTGTAGGATCTGTCCGGCAGGAACATCACCGTCTATACCATGTGGAAGTGGACATATACTAGAGAGTTTTGACAATGTCAAATGTATGAATTGCTCTCTTGGTGAAACATATTCTGAAAGTCCAGGTACACACTCTTGCAAGCCATGCTCTACTTGTTCATTTGGACAGATTGAACTGACAACCTGTAATCTGACACATGATAGGGTTTGTGGAAATTGCGACAAAGGATTTTATAGTATAAATGGAACAGAATGCAAGCCATGTTCTGCCTGCTGTGGTGATGAACAAGATGTTCAAATCCCAGAATGTGTGAGAAAGAAAATGCCAAAGAGTACACAATGTAGTTATACTCAAAGATCCATCACAGTATGTCAGGAACAAAGCACAACTTGGACCATCATTCAACAGAAATCTACGATCACTACTACATTATTGACTGTGATGATAGTAGGGATATTTTTTGTAATCGTGGTATTGGTTTTGTTGGGATACTTGAAGTACAAAAAGAGTAGAGGTTCTCTTAGTGGATTTTTCTATTCTCAGTTGCAGCGATCTTCAGAGGAAGGTGAGGTTTTATCATCAGTGCATAATATTTGACCATAAATCACTTTGGTGAATGTTTACTTGGTGTAATCTAGTTTGCACCTATTTTAAGGTACCTGTGGTAAGTGAGCTGATTTGATTCACCAATACTACACCTTTAGCTTGTCATGTAATTTTCTTTCAGTGTCTCAAGGCCAGAGTCACTCAATATCACTGGAGAAGCCAATAGCTCATGGAGCACAGGAAACTTTATCTTTTGATAAATCAGGTGTTTTAGTCCAGTTCAGGGATACACAGAGTTTTTTCAGTGATGCTCAAGGAATAAGATTAGAGATATGTTGGGATGTTGACTGTATCATGGTGCCTCTTCAATCTGGTGAAGTGCAGCTTAGCCCTGTGATAAAATTTCACCCTTATGGGTTCCAACTATCCAAACCAGTACAGATCAAGATACCACACAGTGCCCTAGTGCTTTTTAGTAATGGCTGGGGAATCAAATTAAAAAGCTCTAGACTACATAATGAATCCATCGTATGGAGGGAGGAAAATCTGTTTGAAGTCCATAATAATGAAGTCAGCTTTCAAGTGGATAGTCTTACCTCCTATGTAGTCATTGGTACATCCTTGGCCAATGACAGACCAACAAAGAAGCGCCTTCAGTCTGCTGTTTTTGGTGGAGAAGGTACTGTTGGTGTGGACTACACAGCATACTTATATGTCTTTGATGACTGTGAGGCATCATTAGAGGTACCAATTATACATTTGTTTATACTTAGTCAACTAATACTTCAGTTTGGTCAATATAAAAGGTGTATGAACACTGATGAATGTTATTTTTATTTGAAATTTTTAAAGTTCCCTAAACAGACTGGTTTTTTTTTTTAGGGAATGTCTCATTAGAGACAGGTAATGATGGGTAAATATACTTCCCTAAACTACTGGTATGCTAGAATTTTACTCTTCATAGGGTGGAGAATGGGAGCAAGCTTAATCTGAAACCAAAATATAATTTATCTAAGGCATACAACTTGAGTCATATCTCTCTAACATAACCAGTACTGGATGAAAAACAGAAAAAAAAAAGTAAACCACATAACACTCGTACAGAAGACAAATCTCAATTTGTGCACATATATGATTTTCTAATATTAATTTACAGTCATTATTCACCACTTGGAAGGTTTATTTGGATCCAGCTCCCAGTTGGCTTGGTAGCTCAGTAGGTAGAGTGCTGCACTGGTATCGCAGAGGTTATGGGTCCTGTAGGGGCCTGAATTTTTTCAGGCCTTATTTCAACTACTAGTTCAGTAGTGTCCATAACTGTGAGGATCACTTCTATATCCATCTCTTCAACCACAGTGCACATACATGGTTTTCATATATTTTCAGTCATTGTTTGTGTATGGTTTCGTAATCAGTATTAAATGATTGTTAGAATGTACAGATTACTTTATAAACCTATATTTCATTTTTCCAGAAAATCATGCAAGAGGAGAGGTCAAATGGAAGAATCTTGTTGGGTTCCCCCCAGTCTCTCTATGTTGAAACTGTGATGATCAAAACTGATATCAAGATTTCTGTAAAAGAACCAGTGGAGGGGTGGACTGTTGGAGACATTAAACCAGAGGTAGCTCCACAACTGCAGTTTATTACTTTCTCTATTACTCTACTTTTGTAGTTTTTTTCAAACATCCCTTTGAACCCGGTCCCACTCCTATTTTGGATTAAAGAGGTAGTTGCATTAGGTTTTTTAGATGTTTTCTTATTTAAATAAGAAATTACTGTAAAGGGAAGAAACCATCAGTGTGTATTAAATTATTAAGTGTGTTTTTCTGTGTAATGGATGCACAAGAATTAATCAACTGAGAGTACACATAAAGGTACTAGATATTTTCTATTATGGAAATGTGGCGGCTGTAAAGAATGAAAAGTGCAGTTAAAGAACTGGAAAGGGGAAGCAGTTGGTTGATTGCAGGGGATCATATGTATAGGGATTACTATTATATTGTATCATTGATCATCTGTGTTAATATTTCCATTTCAAAATAGAGAAGAATGAAATTTCACTTGACTTGTTTTCTTTTAATCACAGAGTATTACACAAAAGAGTTTGAAGGAATCTTATCACACAATACCTAAGGCAGAAATACTTTTTAAACATGACAATGGCCGCAACAGAGATTTCCTTTGTGTATTTGAACTAACAGCTGAAGAAACAACAACAACCATTTGTGCAGTTGCCTCAATTAAAGAGGTAGGTGTCATTTTGTGGTAAATTATTAATTTAAAGCTTTATTCATAAAGCTTGAAAAAAAATTGGCAATTTAAGTTTAGTTAACATGAGTCTTACTTGGAAACTAGAGCTTTTCTACTTATTTAAACTTTTTAAACTCTCAATTTCTAAGACTTCTTGTGTGCATTGTGTAATTTGACTGATGTGTAATTTTGAAACCACAATACAAAAACAAACATTAAGCCTCACTGATATCAAGTCAGAAGTCAATGTTCCTTTATTTTCTTTTGTATGGGTCATAGCATGATTATATGTAATTTTAATTAGTAGATTGATAAATTTTGAATGTTGTTTTTGAGTGTTCTTGTAGCTTGGTCTAACATAACTGCCTAACTTTCCATGATTTTAAAAATGTACCTATTCCTTCAGGACCCATTTAGGAGGTCTCAGGAGCAGCAACCAAGCTTCAGTAGTGACCGCCATTGTTTAGTGACAGGCAGGAACTTGTGTGGTAAGGCCATATGCTGTGGCGGCATTGGGCGTTCTAAAATAACATGAATATTTTTCTCAACATCAGATAGAGTTAACCCTTTAATTCCCAAAGTCTGGTTGTTAATTCTCCCCTCTAGCTGCTACACATTTCCTTGTAAAGTAGGTGGGAAAATTTGGTGTTAGATCAAGATGACAACTTTTACTCATAAATTTGAGTATTCTCATTACCTGCTTGCTGGATAATGTATGAATACTATTGGGAGAAGTAACATGTTAATCACTTCTGGGAGTTAAAGGGTTAAGTCTGTTTAGCAGCCGTTTTTTTGGTCACATCGCGCAAATACGCTCTCCCCTCCTTTCTCCTCACAGTATTTTATTCTTCATACTTTTTTTTGGGAGGGGGGGGGGAGTATTATCTCAAACTGATTGATAATTTCAATTTAGTGAACAGTATTACCTGTGCTGCACTTCATAACCAATAAATTTGTTTTGTAGATCCACTGATTGTTAATGAAGAAAAGGCGTCCCTTCGTCTTGAAAAACTCCCAAAAGAAGTTTTTCGTACTGTTTGCGTGACCCTGGATAGGCCCCTTAAAGGAGTTGGCAACTGGCGACATGTTGGAGCATCCCTTGGATTCAAGGAGCAAGAAATTCAGCGTTTTAGAGATGAGATGTTAACTCCTGAAGGAAGTCCTTGCATGGTGATGTTGGAGGCGTTGATAGTCAAGTCGCCGCTTTGTACAGTCGCAGAATTAGTGCAGATCCTTCAAGCAAGAAATATTCAGCGCTTCGATGTTGTAGTAATCCTTGAACCTTATTTATACGAGCCAATCCTTGAGAACAGTCTTGCATGAAAAGTCCACTAAAATGTGAATATACACTAACACTTTTACGTATGGATATTAATGAAATTAAACTTATAATTTGGTTGTGGTTTAGTTAACAAGGTCACTGCTTCAGAGATCGATGTTAAACTTAAAGTTAAGAAAGATTTCAGTTTGAAGAATAAAGTCAGTGCATAATAGCATTTGTAATGAGAATGTCTCTTAAGCTTTGGGATCTATGGTGAGAAAAAATGAAAAATGGAAGTTCGTATCACAAGTTAAATTTCCTTGAAATACAGGCTATAATGATATTATAAATGCCTAGTATGCATATAATTTAGTAGTGTGAAACGTTGTGCACTTTTCTGTAAGACCAATGATTATGAATTCAGAGTTGACAACTGTCCCTGCTATGATATTTAATAAGTGAATAATTCCCACAGTAATGTTCCAAGTTAAGCAACTTACACACACACAGTAAAATATTAGTGCACTGCTTTTGAAATTGTCCGCCTTACATATCAGCTGATTTAAAAATAAGAAATATTAAACAAAAAAAAAGAAGAAAAATTAAAACAACAATAACAACAACAAACAAACAAAACTATGGAAAAAGAGTGAAAATTGAATAAAAGAGAGAAACAAAATTTCCAAAGCACGATGCCTGAGCTGAAAGACATTACTTCCTTGGGTCTTCTATTTCTCCGATAAAGTCCTTTGCATTCATAACATTCCATGAAATCCTTAAAATCGATGTCTTAATGTCCAATTTAGACCACACTCACACAAAACGGGTCCTTTTGTCACAGCTGCATTGTTTACATATGTAATTATGGAAAACACACACCGCCGCAAATTTCAACCCAAGCCAATTTTTGCCGAGTGGACTTCAGTTACCCTAATATTCAGAAACGCCGATTCGTTATTACACTCTTTGCTCTGAATTTCGCCTGGCGGCGTTAGTGTCTTGTATGATTTTCGTTTCATTTCTCATGTAGAAGGATCGAGGCTGCTAACATTTTGCAAGGGCTGTCTCAACTTATGCCCTGTCTCAACACACATCAGGTGTGAAATTTTCCTTGGGCACCGTTAGCAGTTGAACAGGAACGGTTTCATTTTCATTTTGAACACCTCGCAGAATAATAACGACCTACGCGTTTTCTTTAAATTTAAAGGTACGTGAAGGAATCACAAGAATTCTTGAAGGCAAAGTGCTGCGTTTGCGGTTGGGAAAATCCCGCCAATATTTTATCGGTTTCTCAGTCACAAGAATATCATGTGATGACAATCACCCTTCAATGAACTGATCGCATTTCATTTGATTGGTTGCAGGCGCACGTGAATGAAATCGATGACGTAACGTTTGTAAACAATACAACTAGCGTATTTTTAAAGAACCTACGACGAAAGTCCACCGTCTTTCTTGTTGAAAGTCTTCGTATTCACATCGCCGTGAATTTGCGAATTCAGCGGAAGATCTTTTTACAGAAATGCTAAATGGATGTTTCTCAAGCAAGGCCTTGGAATATCCATTTTTAGCCGTCGCTTCCGTCGAGATTTCGAACCCTCTGAAGAATCATGACGCAATACGAGAAAATGGTACAATTTGTCATTTCGTTTGCTTGTTTGTGACGATTTCTCTCGCTTTTGGATTTAGCATGCAAACTTTTGAGCTTAACGCAATATTTTCTTTCCAAACGTCTTCTCCCCGATACAGGTGGTTAGCGTTGAGAAGAGATACGTCATAAGACACCGACCGCAACGATCCCTCGAAGAAAGCAATCATTGGTCTTTTTATCGAAAGGTGAGCGACTTTTTTTAACTCTTCGGTTCTTAAAGGTCTGATATAGCTGATCTAAACGTTATCTCCTCCATGTTTTGACCGTTTTTAAGTCTGCGTAATATTGCATGCTTTACTTACGTAGGCGTGTCGGAGGCGTATGACGCCATATAAGCGAATGTGCTGTCATAAGCATATTCCTGTCAACAAAAGATTACTCTTCTTCATCTGAGGTTTTACATGATGTAGAGAATGTTTCAAGCGAATGATGTTACGATGAAATAAGCCTAGGCTTTGAAACTACGCATTCGTGTTTCAGAAGAGATTGAAAATTTAAAGCAGGGAAGGAAATTGTTTAGGACATAAGTTAATTTTTGACCCATTGTGCTAAAAAGTGCACAGTCATTTAAAGCAAGAATTCGAATTTGACATATTCTTAAATTTGCATTTAATTTTGAGTACAACCTACACAATCTTTTCTTGATTTTTAATGGTGTTGTTTAGATTATAGTTAAGGATAGTGGGTCCACAGCTGTTTATATTTGCCTATTTTATCAATTTACAAATAATTGTATGTTTGGAGATAAAATGACACAGGGAATATGGTTCATTTTGTACCACAGAGCTGTCAATTATTGGACTTACTTCACTAGTTTAAATTCTGGTTACTTTTAATTTTTGCTCTCAAGCTGCATGATATTCTGTATCAGTATAATAAGTTCAATTTCAGTTATCAATTGTTCCATCAATATCGCTAATGAGTGTTCCTGGTATGCATCATTGTATTGCATCATCTGCATTTAAAGTATTGTTCACAAAGTTAAAGGAATGCCTTGAAGCATAATTATTGCATCATCTTTACTGTCACTTAAATTGTCTGACATCGCCTTTTTAAGTTAATTCACCTTGAAATGTGTAAACAAAAGATTATTTTGTTTTATCCAAGGTTTGCATGGTATTGAAAATGCCTGAAGTAAATGTTACATTATAATAAGTCTAGGCTTTGAAATTTCACAGTCATGTTTAAGAAGAGATTGGAAATTAAAATCATTCAAGAATATCATTCAGGACATTAAAATTAATTTTACTAAAAAGTTCACTGTCATTTGAAGCAACAATTCTAATTTTAGGTATTATGAAATTTACATATGATTTTAAGAAAAATCTACTCAATTTTGTTTAATTTCTATTAGTTTTATCTAGATTATAGTTAGGGTTATAATTATAGTTAAGTATTATTCACAGAGTTGAAGAATGCCTTGAACCATAATGCATCATTCTTTCTGTCACTTAAATTGTCTGACATTTTTTGTTGTTGTTCCGTCTTGAAATGTGTAAATAGTTAATTTTCTTTAAGTTTATGCAAAGAAAGTGTTCTATTATTTTGAGTGTTAATAAAGTTAGTTAATTGAATTTAAATGTTGAATTTAAACTCTGTTTTTGCAGGTTTTTGGAACATTGCTTGTTGCTGGCTTACTTTTCCATGTAACATCTGCAAAGGTATATTTATACATAATATTATAGCTTTCAGTAATATAATATAATTGCCAGTGATAATAAGAGCAATATGTAAAGAAGGTCAACCTCAGTTACTAAAATTGATTATTTTCAAACTAGCTTCAAATATATCTTAAACTGAAAAATATCGAAAAAGTATTATGAGGTTGATTTTGTTGCAGAGATGTGGTATTGAATGGGGTTATATGTGCTTTATTTTATTCAGAAGGAGTGTTTTGGGAAATGTTTAAAGAGAGAGTATGTTTAATCTACGTGTAGCCAATTGGAAAGATTTAGAACTTTTAATCACATAATTTCATTAACGTCAATAATTTCACTTTCAATTTTGAAAAATATTCAAAGACCTCAAGCCCTTATGCCTTACCATTAATAATCTTTTTTTTTTCACAAAGTTATCTTGGAAAAAAATTGATTTTGAGAAATCATAATGAAAATACTATCAACAATTGAATGAGCTAAATTTCTTAATTTAAATGAAAAATGTATATATCATACATAGAACAAAATGTGTCACTAAATACCAGTAAGTAGTGTTGTAAGTGATGTCCTAATAAAAGATATGCAGTCAGACTTTCAACTTGAGTAGACTGGTTAGTTCTGACTCGTTATAACATGTCATCACATACATTACATGTCACATGTCTAATTTATCTTATGTTTATGAATAAGATAAGCGAGGCATAAATTAGATGTTTTACTTGTAAATTATTCTGAAGGAGTTTTTAACTGTCTATGAATAAAGTTATCAATCAATCAAACTTTTCCAGTTTATTGCTGATGTGGGGCAGGGGCAAACAGTCCCATGCTGCATGTTACTTATTTTATTAGAAGTTATTAATTATGTATTTATATATTTTTTTTCTCAACAAGAAGGAGAGATATATATTCTCAGGGACCCTTTGAGTTATTCCCATCAATTTTTATGTTTCAAAGCAAAATCTGAATTGAAGTTCAGGTAACATTTACCTTTTAGCCTACAAATCCTTGCAAGAAAAGCCAACACTGGGTTGAAAATGCAGATGGTCCACCACAGTGTATAGACTGTCAGGCTTGCCCTCCAGGCCAGACTATCTCACCAGAATGTGGAAATTCAAAACCATTAACACCTGATACAACAGTGTTCTGTGTTCCATGCCAACTGGGAAAGTCATTTTCCAATGAATTTAGCACATCTGTCTGCATTCCTTGTTCATCTTGCTCCAAGGACCAGGTGGTGATGAAAAACTGCTCACGTCAAGCAGACATTGAATGTGGAAAGAGATGTTACAGCAAAGACAGGTACATCATGTAACAGCTGTACTTGAAGTGGCCATGGGGTGAAAGGGGGGGAGGGTGTCAAAGGGTGCTTGGAATTACTATAATTCCAACTTAAAATCTGATTAACTGCAGAATTTTCCTAGTTTGGCTTTGATTTACATTTAAATACCTGGCATTTGCCTATTGGTATAGGAAATTTTAGTGAAACTAGCCTGATAGAAATTAATTGTCATTGTTCAGGCCTTTAATGTTTCCTTGCAGGAATGGCACAGGGGTGGTGCAGTGGAGTTTTCTCCAGTCATCAGGTTTTTTTTCTAGGTCCTTAAGTTTTCCTCCCTCTGCAAAAACCAACATTGCAAATTCCAATTGACCTGTAAATGGTGGGCAGGTGGAGCCACTTAGTTGGTTGTCCATTACTAGATTGCCATTTATTTAAAATGTTGGGCAAAAATTTTTAGACAAATCAATGCTTCTAGTTTTTTTTAATTCTGTCATTGACATGATAACAAGAATGATGATGTAGTTGTTCAATTTTCAGGCAAAAGGCTGGCTTATATGTTTTAAACAATGGATATCATAATCCTTGAAAAAATGAGGGGGTTGACATTTAATGTTTTACTCTATATGTCAGCCAAAAAAGATAATTTTTTATTCCTAACTCTTCCCTTTGAACAGGTATTATGATGAATCCAAAGGAGATTGTCTTAAATGTTCCAAGTGCTGCAATGATGATCAAGATGTGGTGGAGAGTGAATGTATAGAAAAGTTGGGATCTCAATCAAGCATGATCTGCTCTTTCCACAGCAGTGTCAATAGATGCAATATTAAATCAACCCCAAAATTTGTACCTCAGTCTACCAGTCAGAGTTCAGCTGCCACTACATCAAGTCACATAGTCTCTGTAGCCTTAACTAATACCAGTGCCGATGTGGGTTACAGATTAGAAAATATAACCCATTCTGGGGTTGGTAGCTGGTTTGCTTCTAAAAACAAGAATTGCAATGACTCTTGTATATCAATTATAGCCACTGTGGTACTTAACTGCTTCTGGTAATTGTGAGTGGAATTTACCTAACATGGTTTTGCAAGTCATGGTCACCAACGCATAGTTGTGTTGATCCAGGTAAATCTCAGTCAAGAATCTTACATGTGGTGTACTAGTTGTCAGAGACAAAATAAATATATTAGGGAAGATTTAAGGTATGATTTTTATGTGACAAAATCTGATCCACTAAAATTGTCACAATTAACTGTTGTTGTGTAGTATCTCCAGTATCTCCTTTACATGTTCATTATGACTTTGTGAGAAAAGAAAGTTCGCCCACTGTAACAAAAGTTAGGTGCTGTCTAATTACAATTGTCTAATATTATACTCGGGGGATTTTTGGATGTCCTTAATGCATTACAAATTACTTTCAATGTATAGTCAACAATTTTTACCATACTACCAACAGATGGGGGAACACATAAGAAGAAAAGTACCAAAGTTCATTATAATTCTGGATTAGCAGCAGTTGAATTATGTGAACCACTGTTAGAGGTAATGAATGTATGAATTAGTGCCCAGGCAGTCCACTTGTAGATGAACATGAAGTTCTTTAATTTTTCACTTTCTACTCCAGTTGGACAGAGAAAATATGTGGTAATCTCTCCCATTTGAAACAGAAATGTTCTGAAGTTACAGTAAAAGAAATGTGGCTCTGTAAGTCCTTTATTATCCAGAATGGTTGTGTAAGTCAGGGGTGCAGTAAGGAATTATAAGTATCATAGAAACACAAGTGAAATAATGCTCTTGTTATTCAAGCCTTATGGTGCATAGGGGTAAAATGAAAAATGGTATAAAGTTAAAGAGGAGCCAAGCAAATTGTAAAATGGGCCAGTCTGACCCATTCATTAATTTTGTTTCTGAATTCCACTTTATTTTATCATGATGTCTGGATGCCTGTAATTAGTGTCTACTAGTGAGGGTGCATGGCAATATTTTTGCTTCAAAACTATACTTTTTTTAGGTTTCACCTTTCATGGGTATAGTTGTACTCACTTTGATAGCTTATACATGATATAATTATCTATGCATGAACCATTTAGGATGTATATCAATTGTGGTTTACATTGTAGGGTGATGGAAAGTTGCGTACAAGCGCTTGCCACAATGCAGAACAGTTGGTGAAGTCAGGTAATTATTATTAATACTTGTCATGCCTACAGTGGACCTGAACTCTTCTCACAAATTTGAAAAATGCTAAATAAATGGACTAAATAGGTAAAAATTTGAGGATTATTTTTACAGTTCATTTGTAATTTGAAGGCCTTAGTTGTCCCAAACATGAATTGAAATTAATTCATTTGGGGAAAAAGTTTTTTTAAAATTTTTGGTGTGTCTAGTAGAAAACAATATATCATGTAAATAGTATATTGAGTGTTATAGTCTAATTACAGTACCTTTACACAGGCTGTTACATATGGATTATCTGATATATTTTGTCATGTTCAATCTGTGTTTCAGATTCTAAGCCAATAGGAAGCTTATTGGACTCAAGTGAACTGGAAACAATTTGCGAACTTTTAGACACACCCATTGGTGGAAAACTGGCCTATGAGATAATTGCTCGTTTTTATGGTGCCAATTACTTCAAAATAAAAGCAAGGTTTCAGGATCAAAAATCAAAAGCAGTGATTGAATTGTTGGCAACTGAAAGGCCAGAACTGACAGTTTGGGAGTTTGCTAATGTGGTGAGGACAAAAGCTAGGAGAACTGATGTTGCTAATCGGTTGAAAGCATTTGATGCAAAGGCCACCAAAGAATTAACTGATGTGTGAAATATGTATATAGTGTTTATTTGACATCACTCAACTCAATAGTTGACCACAAACTTTATTTGATTTTTGTAGATATTAAGTTGAAAACGTGAATGTGATTGTTTAGTGACTGTAAAAACATATACTACAGAGATGTATGTTTGCTAAGAATGTGAGAGTGCTCAGAGGACCCCTTAACAAGAGTGTATCTTTTATGCAGGCTTGAATAGATTTGTACATGTTTGAAGTGTCCATGTTGTCAAGTGTATTAAACGTGCCCTATCTTATGGATATTGTCTATGGAAAAAACCTTAGCCTATTATTACTTTAGTCTTTCATGTCTAATCTTTAAACAAACGCTGTGAAGGTTTTGAACTTCGAATCTCCCATCAGAATGAAGAAACCTCATTTTAGATCTTTTTTTTAAGGTGAAGAACACCAAAAAATTTTTTGTATTGTTTTAGAATGTGTAAATATATAGGTTACCATATTCAAATTTTTGTCGTTTTTACTAATTGAAGATAATTTTTAAAGTAGCAGGTTTTCAATTGAACTTTACATTTTGATTATCAGATGTTAAATGAATACAATCTTTTGTATTCATTCCTCCATAAATTGTATGTATTTATGCGTTCATTATATCTTTAATAGCCAGCCATTTTCATGCACCGAATGTACCTGTAGAAATAAGTAGATGAAGACTTGTAGCGGTTTAAGTCTTTTTAACTAGATGATCACCTGGTGTCAGTTCACTTGGCACATCTGTGTAAATCAACGATGGTGTGTATATCATTTACTTTTAATAAAATATTCTTATTTTATGAATTATTCTTTGCCTACATTTTCAATCTACAGCACTGGGGAACTATTAAATATTTTACTGTTTCATTGCATAGCTTTCTTGTCTACTTTCAATCTCAATCAACCAATTTTCTTCATCTCTGTCTCCTTCATCATCACCATTTCATAATTTTCACTGAGGACAGAATAAAAAGGCAAATTGTTAAGGCAACTGTGTCTAGAATTTTTATTCCTGATAGAAAAAGTACAACAAAAAAGCCAAAACAATTAAAGCTAGCTGCCACCTTAATGACCTCTCCCAACCAGTGGTATATACAGTGGTAAGAAGGCAACCAAAGTTAGTCACTTTAAGCATTAAATGCGACACATAAATCTTTCTCTTTAATAAAATGACAAATACAAGATAAAACAAGAACACAAAATATTAACTAATGCATATAGTTCCCTAATTGCAAAATATTTATAAGTAATTTCAGCCAAAAGTCAGTTTGAGCACTGTAAATAATCCATCTCTAGATATCATGGTGTAAACAAAACAAAAACAAAGAGGACATCTGAGATTTCTAATCTAATCAAAACGTTTTCTCACAAGTTTCACAAGGCATTTCACCTATTATTCAATATTAAAATTTCTGCAGCCAGGTGTGTTCCCAATATCTTAGTAAAATGTTTGTCAATGAAATGTTTAATGTAAGAGTATTTTGCTATCATGAGACATTTCTTGTCATGTATGTTTCCAGATATCAGCCTCTAACTTCGAAACAAAAACTACCTTGACACATCAAATACCAAGAACATTACCAGAAACACTTATACACTTAGGTGTTATAAAGGAAAATATTTTACATTTTTGTTATCCTGGCAGCATAATGTAAGCCTGCGCCTGCACAGTGGAGAATTCGGCTATTTACACTGTACATTAGCATGAAAACGGTTAGTGAGATGGGGTAGCCCTACGGTAAGTGAGCTGAACCCTGGGTTGGGAGGTACACTTTCAAGCTTTGGCCAGGTCATCTTGTTCTTCTCCGCCTAAGAAAAAAAATGAGTACCACCAATTTTTCGGGAAAGCCAGAAAACATGCTGGGGGTTACCTTTAATGGATTAACATCCAATCTTGTATGAGCAGATAAGCTTGTGGTTGCTTCATACCACAGGAAATGAACTACCTCACCATATCATTTCCTTACTCAATAATAATAATAATAATGATTATAATGATTATAATAATGATAGTAATAATGATTTAGCAGAGAGTAAGACCGGATACCCGGAGAAAAACCCTCGGAGCAGGGATGAGAACCAACAACAAACTCAACCCACATACAACACCAGGTACTAGAATCGAATCCTGGCCACAGTGGTGGGAGGCGAGTGCTCTCACCACTGCGCCATGCCTTATATTCGTAAGTATCAAGAGTATCAAGAGTTACAATGCTAACCTCAACCAAAGTTTTAATTTTCCCTTCACCAAGCATAAGTTTAGCTCGAAAACAGATGGTGAGGTTTAGAAAAAAAAATTGAATGAGGTAAACTATTGTAGAGTACAGTGTAACTTAAATTTGGCACAGTGACTGATTATTCATGAAGTTATGTTCTCAGAAAAGTAATCGGTAGATACCAGAAGTATTTCCATTATTTTCACCTCTAATCAGCTGCTGTCACTGGGCTCTGTTGAGAAAAATGTTCAAGATTAAAGTGAGCTCAGATAATAGAATTGCGACTTAGGAGATGTCATAATTGGAGCTGGTATTTCAATCGATAATCATGACACAATTTACCTTCACGACCATGCTATAAGTCTTAAATTACAATACAATTCATAAAGAGAAAGGAGGTTTGCATCACAAAATAAATAAGTTTACAAAGGTTATGAAAAACAATATTTTAATAGATGACAAGGTGGCCTCATGACTTGAAAAAAAAAATAGAAAAAATGCATTGTACATGTTGGCGATAGGCGTTCATTGGGAAAATTTATTTTGCCAAACCCACCAATTCTAACAGTCAGTATTCCTATTACCAAATGCTTGCTCAGAAAAGTACTATTCTTTAAAACTCTTTTTGCTATCATTTTGTTGTTACCGTAAATTTATATTAAAAATTGTTAGTGTTACTCTGAAAGTAAACGAGACTTACCCAAAATGCGATGGGAAAGTACAGAGAACACTGTGTCTCTGCATCGATGGCTAAGGTGATTTTTCCTTGTTCTTGACAAGGATTTTCGGATTCACCAACATACTGGAGTCGGAAATGGGACTTGGCTCCTGGTGCTACTCGGTTTTTGCTCTCACATTCAATGTTGGCAACTCTAAAAACCTAAAGAATCAGAAATTCATAACCGTTGAAAAGCACAGTGCGAAGAGATATAATCCTTTGCTTGATATCAGAAGACTCACTGAAAAGAGTGATTGTTCACTCTTAATCCTAGAAATTTACGAGTGTCCAACAAGAACTTGACATCTATAGAAAACTGTGTTTGGATTAAAAGCTATTAAAAAATGAATAACGAAACATTGAACTATCATAAAAGGTGTAATCCGGACTGAATGATTTAATTTTTGTGTTTCAAATGTACTTACAAATTCTCGGCGTCTTTCATCCTCAGGAGAGACGAAGTTTTGTTGCTGTTGATCCACAATTTCAAATGAAATTCTAATTTGCTCGTGAACAAATACAGAATGAAAATCTTGGCTTTTGCCATTGTTAACACAAAATGAAATTTGTCTCGTTGAGTAACCTTGCTCAGTTCCCTCATTTTTGTAACTTTGAACAATTGTCTCATATACCTTAAAGGAAAAAAAAGATGTCTAAGTGTCATTAACTATTCAACGATGAAAACTTTCAATTGCGAAGGAATTCAATTTCCTACACTCACCTGTTGCTCTTTTTCAGGGATCATATAAAGTAAGAATAACTTTTCTTTCCTTTCTTGGTGGCTTCTTTCAAAAAGGAAGAAAACCACTGTTAGACCAGGCGATGGATGCTGCACCGAATGGTCACACACATCTGCGGAGGACATGAAATAAAAATAACGTACGTAGATGCAAATAAGTCCTTCCAAAGATACGTTCATGAAAATGGTGATCAGATATACAGATTGTAAGAGTTTCTTTACACTGAACAACTCCTCTATCGTGTTTTACGTGGCCCAGTGCTGTAAACGAAGTAAAGCAGATTTTAAGTTGAAGACTATTTTGGAAGAGTGAAGTTCGTTAATTTGGACATGTACAATTATGCGGGGTTTAAAAGGGTTTTAAGTCGACGACTAATTTGACTGGTTGGATAATGATGCGATAAACATACTTCTCAAACAGACAAATCAAAATCGTTACTTCTCGAATGAAAAGAAAAGAGCAGTACAATTTACGCACACCGTCTTTGAACACAAGAGCTCAAACTTCGAACTTACGTAGTACAGGAATTTTCTTTCGCTGAGGTTCAGAAGGCACTGTTGGCAAAGATGCTGCTGTCGAGTCGCTGCAGACCTCATCTTCAAGGGATAAACTGGGAAGCGACGGCAAATGTCCCCTGTACGAATCTGGAACGGTTAACAAGGTTTCTTCCGTTGTAGTTGGATTTGGGTTGGATTTATTGGGTTTTCCTCGCTGAGTGCGGTTTCGAGTTATCGCTTTACCGCATAGCCTACAGACCATTTCAGGAGTTCTGCTGGACGTTAAAGTAGGTTGCCCTTCTAAACTATGGGAACACAATTCACTTTGTTCTCTTGATCGTTCCGAAAGGTCATTTCTATGTGCTGTCCTGATCCGATTTTCTTCTAAGTCAGAGTCGCTGTCAGATTTATATTGTGCATTACTCCCTATGGCAAGGAGCCCCTCGTTGTTATCTTCGCCCTCCAGAGACCGATCCTCATTTTCATCGCTCTACAAAATGAAATGAAAATTGTTGTTTTAATTTTTCGGCTAAACGATCTTCTATTTATATTTAAATGGAGAGCTATGGAAAACGAAAATATTGATGCAAATAAGATAAGTTTCGAAAGTGAAGTGGAGAACAGCGGATGAAATAAAGCTATAAATTGTAAGTGGAGAGGGAAAATTGCTATCAGTGCTCAGAATTTACCATATTGTCTCTGTTTGTATTTTCTGCAGCCATTGCTTCAGTATCTTTCCACAATTCATTAATCTGCTCAGCAGAAATTGAATGATATCTCGCTTTTAGGGTCACAGTAACGAAAACGAGAGCTAAAATTTATTCACGTGACCTACTCTTCGTCCCTTTGATTGGTTTTCGATTACCCACTCGGGGAATCCCCATGTCAGAACATGGGGTTTTCCCTTTCTAAAATAGGATTGTTACCTTTTAATTCATGGACATAGCTTTCACTTTCGAAAGCTTGCTCTTCTGTGGCATAAATTTTGTCAGCAAGCTTAAACGGAATTAGATTTAACCAAATACCGAAGGACACAAGTAAGATCTGTTGCGTACTTAACCAAAACGACATAGTTTCCTTTGATATTATACATTAATTTTTGGCTTTTACGACAGGTATACCCCAATCACGGCACTGGGACGCTCAGCATTGAAAATTTAGACTTTGAAATGGGAAACATTTTCTCTGTGATCGCTGTTGTCTGCCTACTGGTAAGTCGTTATTTTGAGCGAAATTAGAAAATTCGATGCCTCGATGGTAAATTCGATGTAAATTCGATGCCTCGATGATTCTTATGATGCTCGAACTAACTTAGAAGTACTTCCTGTTATGGATGTTGAACGCTTTTAGATCAGTCGAACAAAATTCAACTGCCAACCCTCTTCTGCTATGTGACGTCCTCACTTTGCACATCTACTCAATCACAGTTTGGTCAACTGCGTTACCTTTGTTTTTCAGTAGGAGTCACATCACAAAGTTTCATGTTTTACAACGTGCATACATTTTTCTTCCAAACTCGTGCACCTCTATCCACCTACGCCTTCATCACGTTTCAGTCTTCCACCCACGTTCTTAATCCCATGACAATATCAGTTTCGCTTATCGGCGGAATTTGAATTTCATCCACTTAAATCACGGCTAAATTTATAGTTTCAAACCTCATATACGAAAGATTTAAATCAACATCTGTTTACCTCTACTTTCACTGCACTGCATCTACGCCATGGTCATCTCAAATTTTCAATTTGCACATTTCACTCATGCGTTAATTTTAAAACAGAATAACGCAACAAATACGGGAAGTTTCAATATCTAATTTAAGCAAAGCTGAATACGTACCCTTGCACACTGTTGAGTGTTTACGTTTCTGCTTTTTTTGGTGAAAATCTGGAGTAAGAGTGGAAGCAGGAGGACGCGTCGCCGAGTAGTAGGCAGGCTACACTTGCAACCTGGGCCCAGTTGTTCAAAGGCCGATTAGCCCTAACCCAGGGTTAAATTTCAATCCAGCTTTCTTTATTTCTTTATTCAAAAGTCTTTTAGGAAAAATGTTCACTATTCTTTTTAGAACATCTAATGATCAAATTGCAAGCAAAAAGATTTGACCTGAATTTTCTCTTAAATTTTTCAGACCTGAAATAAAATTTCACACTAACCCTGGGTTACATTAACCCAGTTTTGAACAACCGGGCCTGGTCTAAATGTACTGGGTCGAGTCTTGCAAATAGCCAACGGGTCTGCCTTCAAACAGTTATGGTTTATAACCATGTCCTGTTGTATTTTTTAATTATTTCTTTCACTGAATTGATTTGTCTCTTGGCCTTATGTACCATATGTACAGCCTTTGTCGTCCAAAGGGTCAATAAATCCTTTCTACTTATATAAAGATTATTTTTAGAGCTAAACATCCTAAACAGCATTTATCTCTTGCCTAACATGTACACCATTTTGATGTCGAGTCCTCTTTTATAGGTTAAGTCAGTGTCTTCAGCCATATTTTGTCAAGAAGACCATCATGGACATGGTCTGTCCCTGGTACTTGACAGCATTACAACTCAAGCATTTAGCCTAGGATTCAGCCTTCTGATTCTTTACCTTGTGTACAGTATGTTTTCATTTGACAGCAGTTTGGCCGACAGAAACCAGTCAGCAGACCGCTATGATCATAATTCTAAACAAAGAATACTAAATGCACAATCTGGTGAGTGTCAAAAAGACATCAGGATACTTATTAAACGTACTCAATTACTTTGGCATAAAGAAGTTTAGCATTTTAATATTATTTTTATTCTGTTAGCCTGCAAGAAGGACGTGCTTTTTGAATATCCAGTGCAACAAAGTACTGACCATATAATATTTCAGAAGACTGGGGTAGAAGTGATGGAAGTGAAGGCTGCTAATGGATTGACACTCACCAATAGATGGATGCCGGGAAATGTGATGTTACAAGCTTGCACTGAAGCAATGCTGCCAGACCATTTACAGGAGGATGAGTTGTCTCTAAGCCCAGTATATAAATTTGTATCAGATGTTGTAAAGTTGGACAGACCACTTGAAGTTTGGATACCTCATGGTGCAAACATTGTTTTAACAGGCGAAAACTGGAATGTAATTTTGAAGGAGTATCGAAACGACAGTTGGGTAACTGTTGGCCAAACTAGTAAAAGTATCAAAACACAAGAATCAAAGAACTTTGTCTGTAAAAGCAATCATGTGAGATTCAAGACTGACCATTTATCAACTTTCAAAGTAACTGGAAAGTTTGAAACGTCTCGGTCGACTTTGGCCGTTAAGAGAATGAAGGTTGTAGCATTCTGCAGTGAAACCAAAGTTGGAGAAGAACTTGTTGTCAGGCTTTACTGCTTTGATGATTGTGAATGGTCTCTCGAGGTATATGGTTTTCATTTTATGATAATTTAGATCAGTGTTATTGTTAACGCTACTTCTTAAAATAACGCGATAGTATGGAAGAGAAATTTGCGATACAAACTACTGGTGCCAAGCCATGTGCACTCGTGCAAACAGTACCTTAACCAAAAATGTTTTCTATTTGTTTTACGGAGTTTTTGATTTATGATCGGGCCTTGTTTCATCATTTTATTTTCAATCAAAAATATTGCTTTCTGTTTTTTGTCTTGGAGAAAGCACAATCTAAGTAAATTGAAGTTAGTTGTCTTTGTTTATTTTTTACCGTTACAGAGGATGATGCAAATGGAGCAGAAAATTGGAGGAAGACTCATGTCCTCGATCGAATCTGTCAGCTTTTCTGTTACCAGTAAACAGGGTCTTAACATATCTGTAAAAGATCTTGCGGGCTGGCAGCTGAATAAGGCCTCCCCACTGGTATTGCCAAAAACATGTCACTTGCTTTCCTGGACAAACCGTCCATTAAATCTGTGTTATAGTCTTAATTCCTACTTGTGTAGTTCAGTTCCTTTTTTCGACCTGTTTCTAATGAGAAGATAGGTGCAGGGAATTACTATCAGGGTCATATTTTGTATCTTTTGCCTCTTCTCGATAGCCTCGCAGCTCATCGAAGAAATTTGCTCTTTGTTTATTATTATTATTCTTTTAGTTCATTCCTTAAATATGCCATAAGCGTACCAAGAATTTTATGTAAACTTCTGACAAGAATTTAATTATAAATCATTTCTTTTATTATAACTCTAGAAATTCAGCTTTGAATCACTGAGGAACTCCTTCAACGTCATTCCTCGGTGTGATCTGGTATTCCAACCTTGCAGGAAGTCACTAAGCACCAGTGTTTTTGTGGAATTGGTTTTAAATCATGAACCATCTGGTGAAACAAGGATTTATGCATCCACATCACTGAAAAAGGTAAAGAAATATCCAGCCTATATTTTAACTTTCTTTCCTCTTGCGTTCTGACAAACGTATCCGAGTCCAGCCCCGCAAACGCTATTTCTATATATTTTCTCCTGTAGAGATTTTTAGAAGATCCTTTAATAAGATCATTTGAACATGATGAAGTGGAAAAGTAGGAGGTAAGTATTAAAATGAGATTAACGTGAAGTTGATTCATAGTGTTATAGTTTAACCATAACTTTTTTCATTCTTTTCTTAGTTCATTCTCAAAACCTTCCCGACGAAGATGATTAACATATCACAATACTGGAAATATGAATATTTAGGAAACGTTTTTTGAGATGCACAGTGAGCGGCCAAATCATAACTGATTGAGGACTAGAAATATAATATTATAGGAAATTTTTAGTTCAGTAGACAACGTTTTAAGCATCGATCAACGTCTGCTGTTTATGATACTTAAATATCAGGAACTTCACGGCAAAACAGAAATGTTTTTCACAAAATAATCCGATGGCACATTTCAAAATACTTTCATTTTTTGGTAATGATGAATAAACCATTCTATTTTAACAAACATGAACGTACATTTTTTATCTAGTTTAATAGTATTTATATCTCAACCAAAAATGTATGCAAGGGCGGGGAAAACAATTATATCAAGAAAAGGATTTATTTACAGAAGGGTAGAGTGCGGAGTCAGTGTATACTTCTCGATGAGGAGTCCAGCACACCAAGTCCATTATGCCACTATACCTCTCCCTTGCTTTGTGTTCAATAAAAAAATATTCATTATAAATCAGCCTCCATTTTGCATTGAATACTTAACCTTGCCTTGAAAAAGATTGAGATGGCTGTGGCTTGCACTTATCATTGCAGCCAAGGTATATCATACCACTTCATAAGGTTTGCGCTTGATACAAGTAAAAATTCATAATTATCAGGGAATTACCAACACTTTTATTCACTAAAGCATTTAGTAGCAACAAAAAAATCATGTTAATACTGAAATGAATTTACGATTCAGATAATTAGCTATCAAAACTAAACTGTATTTTATTCAGCTTCAGCTGATGAATTCATTACAATCTAACAGCTTTAGATAAGAAACAGCATTTCTCAAAAATGTACAATATTTAATTCTTTGGCATGTGACTGTCAAATGCATCAAAATAACTCTATACAACTTACGCTGGTCCACGTAACCTTGCATGCCTGCATGCCTAATCGGCAAGTGGATAAGGGCGCTCGGTCATCATTGCAACTGTTAATAACGAATAATCTTTATTTTGGATGTTTGGATATTTGCTAGCGGAGACAGTTGCTAAAAAACAGACAGTAACTCTATAACAACAGAAGAACACTTTTCCAGCTTGAATTTGGATCAAAACGAGAATGTCGAACATACTTGACGTCAAGTTTAGAATTTTATGAAAATATATACAACAGGCTCTACGAGGACACGAAATAGACATGTAAGTTTGACCTTCGACCACTATCTGTTACCCGAGGCTACAGTCTCCCCAAAAAACTCTACCTAAGCATTTACAGACTGAGAGTTATGTTTCGCTATGATATATAAAATTGCTTTGATGTCAAAACATCACATAACATATGAGAACCTTATCCATATCTACCTGCCATATACCTTCTAATGCCAAAGGCAGGTGATTAACCTGTAACTTCTCCCCATGATATCCATACGTCATTATCCAGCAAACAGGTTATGGTAATAGTCAAACTTCTCAGGAAGAAGTTATCTTGATCTAGCCATAAATTCTCGTAACTGGCTTACAAGGAAATGTATGGTAGCTAGACGAGAGAATTAAAAATAATCATATCTTGGGGCACATTGCCTAAGGTTCCAAATTTACCAATCTTCATACAACACCAGTATGACACATTAGAAATAAAAAATTCTCCATTTTTATATTGTAACTAGAATAATAGGAACGAACAGTACCCATCGGTCCTGTATGTCTCTGAAATCGGATTCTTGTGCACCAATTAGCTAGATATACTGTAAACAAATACAAACTCAAAGAATTGAAAATAAAAGATTATCCACAGAACTGCATTCCTAAGCAGCTGGAACAACCGAGCCAGTAAAAGCGGACTACCTTATTCTCCCTCGAACAAATTTTGTTTACTGATTTTTTCGCACAAATAATATATTTTTTAACTTAAAGCTCGGTAAATATTATTTACAGGGCAGAGCTAATCTAATTAAAAGTAAAATTAGTTATAAGCAGGTAGAGTCGACCTTCATTTGTCATCATTGTTGTGACCAGCTGCAAGGTGTCTTTGGTTCAGTAAAATGGCGGCCGCCTCTTGGTTTTTTCGCTGGCTTCTCATTATGTCTATGATAAGGTCAAGGATGTTGCCCCTCGTCTGGATTGTCCGTAACAAAAAGGCGTTGCGGTACCTTTTCACTTTCATACTCTCTACCTCTTGCATGTCCTCTTCATCGAAGATTTTGTGTTGGTATAGGTGATCACACACACTGATTGGGTCACCAATATTCTCAAGAAGAGAAACATGGCAAGAACGCAGCACTCTCCTGTCTTCGTCGGGCATGACAGTGACTGAAAATATAAAAGTTAGGCAATTAGAATAGTCTTAAGAAACAGTTTATAAATTACCTGTCAATGAAGACAACCCGACCTACTTGCAATCGCGATACTAGTGTCTTTATTTACTGTCAATAACACATACTGACGTGAAGTAAGGTACGTATCTTTATGCTTACCTAATAAACTAAATATTTTTCCTCACTACCTTACAGCATAACTTATTCACTAATAATTAACAATATTTACTGCTTAAGTAACACACATTTGTTTGAGAACTGTAAATGAAATAGTGATTATCAAAGTGTCATAGACTGATACATATTTTCAGTGTTGTAAGGGTTATGTCTAGGGTCCTGGGTGGCATGGGGATTTCATGGTAGTTTCTCACATGATGGCTATTGTGTTCAAACTCAAAGCAAATCATCTTGTCCTGATATTTCTAGTAACACAAGTTCTACTTCAAGATTTTTCAAAAATTGTAAATGGAATGCTTCAGTCAAGCTTGCTTCACAATCTACATGTAATCTCTAATTACCTGCTTGTGGATTGTACAGCCAGGGTGATATATTTGCTTCGTAGTACTAAATCAAAACAAGATAGAATTTGGTAAAATATGTAATATTTTTTATGAAGACTTTGAGCATTATAACATTTTGGAAATTACTTTAAGACGAGTTGAGTTTAATTTATTGAACCAAATAATGATGCAAAAATGTAATAACTATTATTTCAGTCTTTGCTAGGTTATCAATAGAAGACATCTTGAGACACATGAAACTTTACTTGTTAGAACTTTTTGGTTTTAAAAAGATAAAATAAACGAAATTGAATCTAAAACCATGATATGTGGGTGTATAAAACTAAAAAGGTATCTTCAAGGAAACGAAAGAAAAAAAAACTCCGTAAGACTAAAAATAGTAAATTTGCAGGACAAGTACCCAATACCTAGCATGACTTGTTGCATGAAAATTTCGAAAAAGATGCTGATAACAATAATGCTTACATTACAGTACTTATATGATAAGTATGATTATAATATCATTGTAATGATATTGTTACTAATCGACCTCTCAGTTTGAAACCGTCTAAGTAGGAAACAAACATGACTCTCTGCAACTAACTCACACATGATTGTCTGTGAGCGGTAATATGTCCTGCCTCGGGAAACACACAAATGGATGTCCATGAAAAATTTTATACTACACGAGGAATTTTTTAAGACAATGCACATTTATAACAATAGCTTACCGCTATGGGCACAGTAAAATGTAAATTTGTGTCACCAGATTGGATGTTTATGCGGATGTTGTCCTCAAAGAGCTTGTCCTTTTCACCTGTGCATCTTGTTAGGACTGTTGCTGAAAATCCACACCCAACCCGATCTTTACTCCTTGAAAGGATTTCAGAGACATTTGCAACTATCTGCAGGACAGAATGTTTACGAAGGTGACTAAGTCAGAGAAGTGCTTGACAAGAATATATAAAACTACAACTTTGTCAGAGTGTCAAAACTCTACATCTCTTTTTCAAAAACTTGCTAATAGGTAAATATTACTGACAGGAAAAGAAAGACATGAAATACTCAAGGAAGAAATATAAACTTAAAAGACAAATTACAGTACATTAGAGGAGAGAAGTTTCTAAAGTAACAGTGGTGCTGCGTCAGTGGGAGGGTATACCAGAGTAATTTAGTATTATGAACTGAATCGATAATGTAAAAATTGGCCACCGTAAAGAGTTTAAAAGCTGACGCTCGAAACGTAAAATTCGAAACTCTTTACGGTGGCGAAATTACGCTATCAACTCCGCTGACAATACTAAATTACGCTACAGTGTAGTAGGGCTAGGTTTAGTCAACATGTTTTCACCAGATGGTAAGTGCTCAGGACTTTGATTATATTAATGTGCTAGATTGTATGAATAGAAAATAACTGATCTAATTACTGAAGTCATTTATCCAAAGTAACTTACTGTAGGTGGGGAGACAATTGAGAACATTTCACCAGTGACCATTTCAAAGTTAACCTGACAAATTTCATCAATCATAATGCGATGGAAAAGAGCTGGTAACATTTTTGTTTCTTCCATCATTGGGAACTCTGTGCCATGGCACACAACACCCTCGTATTGCTGGAGTTTGGGAACTTCTGCAATTGATCATAAAAATATGTTTGAAAAGCTAATCTCCAGGAGAAACAAGTTCGAAATAATCTACTTAAGAAAGAACCTTGCGACAAATGTTTGCACAGCCTTAAATTTCAAAGTTCACATGGCTCAATTTAACTGCAGATAAATTAAAAGAGCACATACATATATGCATACCTCCTGGAAGTCCTTAAGTGGGATTATGTAGAGAGCATGGATTAAATCATCTCGTGCAATGATTCCTCTTTTACACAGAAAAATCATACAAAGTATTCGGAACACATTGCTTGATCCTGGATCTCCTGGTAATTGACAAAATTAAATTTTCCTTAACAAATTAATACTATTGCATGTTTATTAATACAAATTAAGTTTATTAGGTGTATGACCTGCCCACATGACTCCTACTACCAAACATAATCCGAACTTTGGACTTTAGTGCCAATTGTCTCTCAGAAAAACATAATGGCTATTGGTTCGGACTCCAATGCCCAACTGATTGGCATTATACCTACTTCACTCCTTCTACACACCCACATGAATGCTCTTCTGTTTTCTCGATCCATAAACCTTTGAAGACTATTCGGATTTGAACTAGGAACTACACGGCCTGAAGGGTATAATGTCCCCTCCAACTGCTTGTGTGATTTCTGATGCGATATTCCGTAGGCTAAGCACAATTCAGATTAAAATGTAGCCATTTAGTTGGACTTAGCGAAAAAAAAAATATTCAATTTCATTTACAGACAGAATCGATGGAATCGAGGGAATCGATGGAATAATGGTCTTAATAAAAAAATTAAATCGTTGGTGATACATAGACAATTATATTAGATTTTCCCCTACTACAAAATCGTTGCGTATCCTACTCTCTGAGCGTCGAGTTGAAGACACCAATACGCCGTTTTGTTCCGCGTGTATGCTACAACACTCCTGTTGGGGAGTAGGTCTGCTCTGTAAGGATGCATTTCGAGTGTGTTGTTCGGACGAATGTGCAGATTCTAAGATTTCTTCGATCTGATCATGGGCTTCTGTTTCTCCCAGAGGTCTCCTAGAGTCTTCCACGAACTCTGACTCAAGAAGTAAATCTTCTTCCCTGCCATCAGTGCTTTTCCGAACTGTGTGTGATGGCAGTTACTGAAGTGTCTGCAATGATGGTTGGCTACCGTAACCGGCGACGGAGCGAGTGCCATCGGAGAGGGACATGAAGTTAGAGTCGAGGTTCTTTCCCCCATTGTCTGTATCCCGTAATCGTCGGCAGCGTTTCTAGTCAAAGGATTGTACCTGCTATCCATTGCTCTGCTTTAGGGATACCGAAGGTACAGCAAACCACCGAGATATGCCCCTATGCGGCGATAAGTTATTTTATATTTTCACAACGTGCTCTGTAAGCACTTTCGTTTCCGTCGAACAGAGTCTTTTCCAGCCATTCAGCGTTTAGAGTGTTAATAATTTATTATGAACGGGATCATATGATTGGTTGTGGGTAGCTAAGTTTGAAGTTTAATTGGAAGGGGAATCCCCGCACTCCTACGAAGTGAAAAGATTCGACGAGTCGGGGGTGTTGGCATTGTAGTCGAGTTCACCGTTGCTGACAAGACCGCTCACCTAACTTTCCCTCATAACGTTGTCATGAAAAGGCGTAAGTACCTGGAATTCAGTATTCTTGCTTTGCATGTGTCACGCTGTTTCAGCATGTATTTTAAATGCGATCTTCTTTTGGATTTCGATCACGTCACACAATTTTAAGTTATTGATTCCCGTCAAAATCATTTGAATGTTGTAGGTTATTCGCAAGGCACAAAGGCAATCAAAACTAAAGGACAATTGTAATGTTTAGTGAGTAAGCAAAAGGATAAATCTTCCTAATTTTCTGAGCGTTATGATTACCTTAAGAATGTGCTTCGCCTAGCACTTTCGATCAATGACGTTTGTTACTTTACCCAATTTAGGCCTGGTTAAACACGGGATTAAGTAAGCCGACCCTTCAGCTCAATTAGTGGCGTTTTCTTTAAATTTTACCTTTGCAGATCTGAGAGACCAAAGAATGTACATTCTGAGCCTCTTTAATGTGTTCATTCCAATTTCTCTCCATTAAAAATGTGAGTAAACCGTTATTCTTTAGGAATTTTCAAAAAATTTAAATGAATATATTACGAAGTGACAGTTTGCCGCCCGTCTCGGTCAAATTCCACGAAATTCTCAGCGATAACCCCATTGCATTACAAATGACCTTTACAAACGACATTGGATCATTTCCTAGAAAGCAATGCCAGTGATAAAAGACACAGCTACGTGATTATTTACCAGACTAAACGGCACAGAGGTAGACCGTTGAAAGCAGGATAAAGAATAGAGCAGCTTTGCTCCTAACGGCTTATCAACAAAGACAGGTCTACAGTATCCTGACATCTCCACACTGATTGGCGAGCTTAGAAAGATTTCGATGTTCCTCACACTGAGGTTTAGGCACCAGTCTTCCTTAACAGCTTCTAAATTAAATTATAGAGGGTCTTATAATACATGATAATAAACATCAATTTGCTTTTTATCAGGTTCATACCGTCTGTAACTATGACGAATTTGAAGTCGAAGATGTGTTCAACACACGTTCTTGTCAAAAATGTCTATCTTGTCCTCCTGGAATGGTCTAACACCACAATGTGGGCAGTTTTGTTAGTTATGGTGAAAAAGTTATTGTGAGCCATGTGAACCTGGAAAATCTTACTCTCCTAATAATGATAGCAGTTCATGCCTGTCATGTGGAATCTGCTCTGACCATGAAAGCCGCAAGAGGAACTGTTCCTTGACGAATAATTCACAGTGTGAACATGGCTGTGGCAAAGGGTTTTACTTTGAAGAACTCACTGGAGATTGTAAGCCCTGTTCCTTCTGCTTTTCCTATCTTCCCAATTGTAACATAAAAATAGTGTGAAAAGAAGGTTGCAAGGACATGCCATTTACAGACAATGCGATGCCAATGCGATTGGCTGTCAATTACCAAAATGTAGAGAAGATCAATCCCTTGTTGTAACCCAAGAAAAAAGACAGTGCATACTGTGTGGATTGTAAAATCTGCCGGCGGGAACATCACCCTTTCCACAATGTGGAAATGGAATCATAATAAAAAGCATTGATGATATAAAATGTATTAAGTGCTCTCGTGGCAACAACGTTTTCTGAAAAGCCAACTAAGCAAACTTGTAAGAAATGCTCCATTTGTGCAGTTGGACAGAGAGAAACTGACACCCTGCAATATGACACATGATAGGATTTGTGGGAAATGTGACAAAGGACTTCTATGGCAGTAA